>NC_026004.2:72301968-72325321 GCF_000442705.2 Elaeis guineensis | reverse complement strand
ATTAACCCATTTGTATATGCAGGGTTCTTCTCCATTTATAATGAAGCCATATGTTTTGATCACTTTATCAAAATGCATGTTCCAATTCCGAGATACCTGCTTAAGTCCATAGATGGACCTTTGAAGCTTGCACACCTTAGACTCATTTGTGGACATAAAACTTTTAGATTGTACCATATACATCTCTTCTTCCAGCTCTCCATTTAGGAAGGCTGTTTTTACATCCATTTGCCAGATTTCATAGTCTAGATGTGCTGCTATCGCAAGCATAATCTAGATAGACTTAAGCATTACCACTGGAGAAAATATCTCATCATAGGCAATACCATAATGCTGACGGTAATCTTTGGCAAATAGATGGACTTTATAGATCTCCAGCTTCCTGTCTGTACCCTTTTTCTTTTTGAAGATCCACTTACACCCTATGTATTTTATCCCTTTAGATGGGTCAACCAATGTCCATACATTATTGATTTTCATAGACTCCATTTCGGATTTCACAGTTTCCAACCATTTATCAGAGTCAGACCTCTGCATCGCATCCATATAGGTGATCGGATTCTCATTGTTCTCATCGAGTTTAACTGGATCTCCATCTCGGACTAAAAAATCATATTATCTATTCGATTGATGCGATACTCTATCGAATCTCCTTAAAAATATTTTTACAACAGATTTCGGATTTGATCTAATCAAGTTTGACTCTATGGGTTTACTAGATTGTGTTGGTTCTTCTATCGATCGAACTTCATCAAGTTCAATCTTTGAGGTATTAGTTCCTTCACCAAGGAACCCCTTTTCTAAAAAGATTATTCTATTACTAATGAACACCTTCTGTTCATCAGCAAGATAAAAGTAATATCTCTTGATCTTTTTTGAGTACTCTATAAATAGACATTTATCAGACCTAGATCCAAGCTTGTTAGTTTTTAATCGTTTGACATAAGCCGGACATCTCCAAACCCTCAGGTGAGAAAGTGTTGGCTTACGTCCTGTCCACATCTCATGTGGTATTTTACTTACAGACTTATTCAAAACTTTATTTAAAATATAATAAGCTGACTCGAGTGTGTATCCTCAAAAAAAAATTGATAGACTTGTAAAGCCCATCATGGACTGAATCATGTCTAACAGGATTTGATTCCTCCTTTCCAATACACCATTATGCTGTGGTATTTCAGGAGAGATCTATTGTGAGAAAATCTCATTCTCTTCTAAGTATGTTAGAAACTCATTAGAGAGATATTCTCCTCCTTGATCAGACTGAAGAGTTTTAATACTCTTTCTAATTTATTTCTTTGCTTCATTATAGAATCATTTGAACATTTCAAATGATTCTGACTTATGTGTCATTAAGTAGACATGCCCATTCTCGATAGGTCATCTGTAAATATAATAAAATAATAATATCCATCTTTGGCACTAGTGTTCATAGGTCCACATACATTTGTATGTATTAGACTTAGAACTTCACTAGCTCGCTCATCTTTTTTAGTAAAAGATGAATTGGTCATTTTTTCAAGAAGACAGGACCCACAGGTTGGGAGTGATTCATAATCATTGATTTTGAGGATTCTCTCTTGTGTCAACTTATTTATTCTGTTCTTATTAACATGGCCTACCCTACAATGCCAAAGGTAGATATCAGAGACATTACTAATTCTAGGGCATTTGTTGGATGTGTACATTACACTAATAGGTTGTGATAATATGTAAATATCATTGTTCAGTTATTCATTCATCACATTAACATCATTCATAATGATATTAAAATTATTTTTTTATTAAAATTTCATAATTATACATGGCCAAAAGACCTACAGAAATAATATTCAATAAAAAAGAAGGATAAAAGTGTCATTCACTTAGAATAATTATATTAGATTTGAATACAAGCTTAATAATCCCTAACGCTAGAACTAGAACTAATTTTTCATCTCCAACATTGAGGAATCTTTCACCTTCTTCAAATCTTCTATTGACCTGTAGACCCTGTAACAAATTATAAATATTAAAAAAACTTCTGGTATTTAATACTCAGATAGTGGAATCATAAATTGAGAAATTACAAAGTGTTATCATATAATTATCTTGTCCAGCAACAACTTGCTTCTTTCTCGATCTGTTCAGATCCAGGAAGGCAATGTATTGAGGATAATTTCTTTTTCAGTACCCTTATTTCTTGTAGTAGAAGTATTTCGCCTGACTCTGATTGGACTTGGGTTTCTTGCTCTGACTGGGCTTGGGTGCCCCAGTACTTTGCACCATTTTTTTGTTCTTCTTGTTCTTCTTTCCTTTCTCAAAAGATCGACGTCTTACAGAAGACCCTCCTACAATATTCACCAACTCCTTTTGGAGCAGGTGATCTTTCTCAAAGTTTTATAGTAACCCCAGTAAACCATGGAAGTTAACTGCAGGCTTTATCATTCAAAAATGAGTAAGGAAAGCAAGGTAGGACTTGGATGGAGAGTTCAGAATAGCATCTTTTTCCAACTGCTCATGCAGGAGAAAGTTGAGCTTGCTTAGGTGCTCAATCATCTCGATCATGTACAATACATGATCAGTGACTGATGCTCCTTCTCTCATTCGAGCATTGAAGATGGCACAACTAGTCTTGTGCCTCTCAACATCGTCGGTTGTGCTAAAGGACTTGTTCAATATTTGTAACATATCCTGTGGCTGAGCATTCTCGAAACAATGGCTAAACTCATCATTCATCGCCTCCAGCATAATACAATGAATCATAGTTCGATCATTGAGCCACTTCTGATAAGTGTCTCTGACCGTGCTACGCGCATTCGGAGCTGGCTCCTTAGATGTCGGATTTGTCAATACATACAAGATTCGTTCGTGCTCCAAGACTATTTTGAGCTTTCGATAACAGCTATCGAAATTTGCTCCCACCAATTTATCACTATCCAATTATGATCGGAGCGACAAGGTGGTGGCCATGACTGTAAAAGAAAAATCAAAACTTAATTAGTATATGAATTAATTAAGCATAAAGATATAGATTTTAGTCTAAAGATTCTTCCACTATTTTATTCGAATTGATAGCCTCTACCTTCAATTCGAGAAATTACACTAATTTTTTAGTGGGTACTAGAATTCACATGGACTGCACATGGGCCCGAGTGTGGCTTGACCAACCCTTGTGTACCCACGGATAGGTTTTTAACTAATTGTTTCATCAAACAATTTTTAGTATTCAATTTTTTTCCAGACACCTCTTCAGCAAGCGTGTGACACCTCCACTGAAGGTTCTGGTTAGATCCAATCATTAACATGTCAGAATTTAGTGTATCTAACAAACGAGTGATCAGACCTGAGTATGGCTCGGCCAATCTGACCATCATCAAAAATATATAACTAAAATAACATATTATGAATAATAATTTCGACAGCCAGATGAGCACTAGACGTGTGGTGCCTCCAATGATCATCTAAACCATTGGACTCATTATCATCCAACTTAATGGGAGGCTATGATCTAGTTATCATCATAACTATTTCATTTTAGGGATCTAATAATTTTAGAGGATTTAATTAGTTGAATTGAGAGATGAGATGAGACTTGACCAGTTAATCTTAATCCTCTCACTGACTTCACCAAATCAGATTGAAGAAGATCAGGCATAAGCTCGTCCAGCCAACTAGTCATGAATCCTTTTACTGGCTTCACCAAGTCATAAAGAGGACTCAAGATAAGTTGAACTAGGGACATCTAAATCAGTCATACTGATTTTCTAGTTAGCATGGATCAACTCCAATCATTAAGTGATCTAATCAAAATATGATTCACCATATTGGTCAGATAAATGAGATCAATGGGAGGGATGTTATTAACTCGTCATAGACTCAATCTATGTGAGTAGCTCCCAATTAATGACCATCGATTAAAGCTGTCATACTTACCTTAGACACCAACTGGTTAGTCATTTTTAATTTGATTAACTTATAGACTTAGATTTGACCACAGAACTATGATCAAAGTCCATATTGGTCTAATCAAAGATATGGACTTGACTAATTACAATTATTGAAATTGATCAAGAGAAGAAATTGATCTAATCAGAATTAACTTTTAATTAGATTTGATCAATTACTAACATGGTCCATTATCAATGATTTCTAATCCTAGGTCTAATCTAGTTAAATGGACTTGACTCTAGCTAACCCATTAACCCATGAGTTATGAAATTAATGCCTTAGATCTTTGATTCTCAAATTTAGATTATTTAATTCTCAATTAAGTTTTGGGCTAATATGGGTTTGGGTTCAGTGTTTGAAAATAGTTTTCAATTTTATAAAATATTTTTACAATCAATCATCTAATGATCAAAATTTTAATTTCAGATCTAATATATATTATTTCAGATTTAAAATAAAATTTTAAATTTTTTTTCATTATTTATCATCATGAAAAAAATCATGCAGCACCCTTACACGCCATAGGAGATCCCATCGAATGAGTAAATAGGATAGTGAAATCCTAATTTCTTTTATGATCGGATGGCTATGAGGATCTATCCAATCAGATTACTATACTACTTAGATTCAAAATTAACTATTTAGATCTAATCTAAATAACTAAAATCAGATTATATGCAAAAAAATTCATGTCATAAGAAACTTTACTCTGATACCATATGAAGAAAAAAATGAATAATTCAAAGCATGTATTTTTAAAATTTTATAGTGAAATAATAAAAGATTAAATATTTTAATCTTATAAATATATTTTAGATTAGATTTAAACTACCATTAAGGATCTATGATATAAAAAATTTACATATAAAATCTGAAATAAAATAGAAAACTGCATCGATCACATCGATGCCCTAAATTTGATCTAATCTTTAGATTATGTCGGTAGAGTTTCAAACTTATCACCTTTTTATGGATTGATAATCTCTACTATTGGTAAGTATAGTATGAAGCTCTTACTGATGTCGAGTAGCCGCACAAATATCTGACCTCTATGGATGGTCCACACGAAGCCCTTTCGGACCGATCAGCTCTCTGTGAGAGTGCTAGCTCACGTAGTCAGTTTCTAATGTAGATCTGACTTGATCTCCTTCTTCAATCATCTTGAATCTTTTTGATGTTGAAGATGGATCAGAGAAGGATGCTGGATGGTGAAGAAAATTTAGATGAAGACTCTCTTCTCTTTAGTTTTTCTCTCACCCAAAAACTTAGAACAGTTCTAGGTCTCTCACCTAAGAGGAGAATGGTCTCCTCTTTTGTTCACACCAAAGAGGAAGGAAACCCACCCAATCCTCATCTCCCAAAAAGTATTTTTGACCTTATTTCTCTCTGATATCTCATGGTGAATAGCTCTTTTCTTTTGACACACAAAATTATGGTCTTTTTATGGTTGTCGCACAAATCAGATAAAACAAGATAGGAACTGGAGTTTGTTGCAACTCAAACTCTTTTGAATTTTAATTCGACTCTAAATTTTTTTTACCCTTATCTAACTTAAAAAAAGACTTATCAGAGAAAATTAGGTATAAAAATCAATTAGAAAGATCTCCTTTTCTTATATACAATAGACTCCTTCAAAAGCAGCCAACGTGTGGAAGGATATGGATAAGGTTTTAAGTTGAAATTCAAACTAATTTGAATTCAAATCAAAACCAACCAATTCTTTCCTTAATGAGAAATAAAAGAAGGATTATTTTTTGATTTTCTCATGTACAAACTGATTTTGTACGGTGAGAAAAGGTGTGAGACAATTTAGGTGGCACAAGGGATAGAGCCCTACTCATTTGGGATTCTAGGGTTTAACCAATTAGATTTCTTTCAAACCTAATCTAATTAGATTTAAATAAAATATGATGAATCTAATCTAATTAGGTTCTTATAATCTTAATTAAATTTAATCAAATTAATAAATTAATTGAGCCATGGATCCGATCAAATTAGGATCATTTCTCTCTTATCGATTAGGTCATCTCATAACCTAATCAGACTTGACTTGATTGAATCAAATTCAATCAGACTTAATCCAGACTTTAATGCTTAATCAAATTGAGCTAATTAGTAATCTAATCATTAATTAATCCTTCATTAAAGATAGAGTCCAAGTCTTGTGGGACTCTTCTCTAGAGTCTCCATTTAGTAGGACTCTTCAGTAGAGTCCCCGTCCAATGGGACTCTTCAACAGAGTTCCTATCCAGTGGAACTCTTCATCAAAGTTTTCGTTAATTGAGACTCTTCAGATTAGCTATGTGATCAGAGAGAAACTTCTAATGTGTGTGATCCCATAAGTTCGAACCTAAGTCGGTAACACAAGAATTGATTTCTGTACCAATCGGAGTAACCATCTAGCAATGGTACCCAACGTCCAGATAGATCGAAAGTATGCTAAGCAATACTCAAGAATTTTTTTGAATATAGTTACCGTATAATTCATTTCTTTGACCCAAATACTCAAGGTGACCTAAGGTTTAATTCCAACCCTGATATGATCATCCACATTGTATTTTAATTTTTAAAATTTATCACATGAATTATCCCGATCAAGATTTTACTGAATTGAAATACACTGATATATTAACTCCTACTTATGCAGAGGGGTCAATTTCATCTTGACTCACACATCGATTTTACAAGTATTTGACTATGTCCAGAAATCTTTCATCGCTGAATTAAAAATTCAGGTAGTCTGGCACCAAAGCATAGTGAGTTACTTGCAAGTCATCATGATGATCTCAGGTTAGAGGGACACTTATACCTATTTCTCTTCAGAGTGACTCTTGACAATAGAGTACTTCAGAGTTGGTCATGTTCAGTGAAATGTACTCTTATATTTTACCTGCATGCCATACCAGCATCTTCATACTCTTTGGGTAAGAGGATAACCAACCTATATGACACACAATAACCTACACTTGATATGTCTATCATCCTAGTAATAATATATCATTTGGTCGCGAACTCATTTAAGGACTAAACGATATATCCTCCTATATCGAATCAAATAGTCCTAAGGACTTCATCGCATAACAGGAGTTCAAAATAAAATGTATACAATGATAAAAAAATCAAATAATATTTATTAATTCAATAATTCATATATAATTACAATGATAAGTACAACCATCAACAGGTTGATGATTAACTTTGGGATACAATTTTCAACACTCGTAAATCTAGTAGGGTCTCCCAAACTCTTGAAAGATACATGAGTATGCTTACGGAGGAAGTAAAGAAAATATTCCTTATGGGAGATAAGGATCATGGTGATGATCTCCATACCTTTGATGAAGTGATGTCTGATATCGATTTCGAGAGATAGTTAGATATAATGAAGTCAGAAATTGACTTGATGTATTAGAACCAAGTATGGACCTTAGTGGATCCACCCGAGGGTATAATACCCATTGGGTGTAAATAGATCTATAAAAAGAAAATAGGTGTCGATGGTAAGGTAGAAACCTATAAAGCTAGGTTTGTGGCAAAAGATTATAGCCAGTGCAAGGGCATTGATTATCAAAAAAATTTTTCATCCATAGTCATGCTGAAATCCATCCGTACTCTGTTTGCTATTGTAGCTTATTATGATTATAATATCTAATAGATGGATGTGAAAACTACTTTTCTGAATGGATATCTTGAGGAAGATATCTATATGGAGCAGTCTTTGGGTTTCACATCTGGTGATGATGATCAAAGAATTTGCAAGCTACAAAAGTCCATATATGGATTAAAGCAAGCTTCTCGGAGTTAGAATCTTTATTTTGATGATGCGATCAAATTATTTAATTTTCTCAAGAACGCCAAGAAATTTTGTGTATATAAGAAGGTCAGTGGGAGTGCAATCATATTTCTCATATTGTACGTGAATGATATTCTCCTTATTAGGAATGATATTTCTATGCTGACCACAGTCAAAAGATGGTTGTCTAAGAAATTATCCATGAAAGATCTAGGAGAAGCATTCTATATTCTTGAAATAAAGGTCTATAAGGATAGATCTAAAAGGATGCTATATTTATCACAAAAGATGTACATAAAGAAAATGTTGAAGAGGTTCAGCATGGAAAACTCTAAAAGAGGACTTTTATCTCTTAGATATGATATTCATCTTTTCAAGATGATGTATCCAACCACATTCGAGGAAGTTCAGTATATAAGTAGGATTCCTTATGCCTTAGCCACAGGAAGCCTCATGTATGCCATGCTGTGTACTCAATCTGATATTATCCTTGCTGTAAGTATCACAAGCAGGTATCAATCGAATCCAGATGAGGAGCACTAGATAGCTGTAAAGAACATCCTTAAGTATTTGAGAAGAACTAAAGATTTATTCTTGATCTTTAGAGGAGGTTCTAAATCACGAATCGAGGGGTATACTGATTCAGACTTCATGTCTGATCCTGATGATAGAAAGTCTATGTCAGGATATGTGTTCATATGCAATGGTGGTGCAATCAGCTGAAAAAATTTCAAGCAACCCATCATAGCGGATTCAATCATAGAGGCTGAATATATCGCTGCTTTGGATGCTGCAAAGAAAGGCTTCTGGTTCAAAAAATTTATTACGAAACTTAGGGTTATGATATTAGATGCCATACCACTTTACAGCGACGACAATGGAGCTATAGTACTTGCTAAGGAGTCGAGGTCTCATCAAAAATCAAAGCATATCGAATGGCGGTATCATATTATACATGACTACCTTGAAAAGAAACATGTCAGGTACGAAAAGTAGACTCTACAGACAACGTAGTAGATCTGCTGACAAAGCAATTGAACTAGCCAAAAATAAAAGTCCATCTTGAGAGGATGGGACTTAGATTAGTGGCCAATTGGTTTTAGTCTAAGTAGGAGATTGTTAGATATATGTCCTAGAAGCTAATATGACTGACACATGATAATAAAGCTAGGATATAATTTTATACTTAATATATTGATTTGATTAATAAAAAGATAAATTTAATTTTCATTCAAGAGTGATATGTCCTAGAATCATCCATAGAATCAATATTTTGATACATATTCTCAAAATATTGAGAATTAGAGATATGTATTTAATTCTTAAATACTTTTGATCATAGTATCATCATGAGGACAGTGATCGATCCAGATAGACCGACACATAGATCGCTTCTTTTGGGGTAGATGAGTCTCTAGTCTACAATGTAGGATACTAGACGATGAGTGCAGGTAGTTGTTAGAAAATAACTAGTACTGAGCATGACTATACGAGAGATCACGTGGATTTCTATTCGATCGTCAGTGATTGTCTTGATGCTATAGTTGTGTGAATGATCTTTTGACCTGCAATGGTATGACTACTTACAGTGAAGCTGCTGAAGTTTGACGGATATATAAACATGTCTCAATGAGCCCTTGTAGTGGATGTTGGTGATAGTTGGTCCATTGTAAGAGTAGGATGTGCATTAAGATAGAATCTATCGATCTTGATAGAAAAGAGTAATCCTATGAGATTTGAGAGACTAAATCCGAGAGTCTGTGACCACAGCGGTGTGATTCATGAAAATGAGTTTCCATAAGGATCACAGTTGGACTTGAGCTGATCGAATCTATCATATAATTGATGATGAAATTTGACGATTTATCCATAACCTACCATCTAGTTGGGACTCACGATAGAGGGATTGAATCATACATGAACTATACCTTGAGATTTTTTTTTGGTTCTACTGGGTTGTCACTATGTAGTGCTAGGTATCACTGGTGGATTATGAGAGCTCACTAGGGTTGCTCAGGATCGACAATCCTTGATGAGTTAGAGTAGAATTATTTCGATCCATTAAAAAGAGTTTCAATGATACTATGATAGAGATCATTGTATATCTTACTATCAGATAGAAGTAAACCTATGGAGTCACACAATAAAGGGATTAGACATAAAATAAGTAATTGGGCTTATGAAGTCTCAATTGGATTTAGAGAAACCCTATTGAGTTCAGGGTAACCTTGCTAATACATGGTTGGACCCAATTTTCTCTTTATATTTGAATTTCTTATTTGATAAGATTAATTCAAATTTAATTACCTGTTATAACCTAAATAAATTTGATTCATTGGACTCCAATTGTTGGGTGCCTAAAGTTTTGCAGCTTATTATGATTATAAAATCTGGCAGATGGATGTGAAAACTGCTTTCTTAAATGGATATCTTGAGGAAGATATCTATATGGAATAGCCTTTAGATTTTACATCTGGTGATAGTGATCATAGAATCTGCAAGCTGCAAAGGTCCATATATGGATTAAAGCAAGCTTCTCGAAGTTGGAATCTTCATTTTGATGATGCGATCAAATCGTTTGGTTTTCTCAAGAACGAAGAGAAACTTTGTGTATACAAGAAGGTTAGTGGAAGTGCAATCATATTCCTCGTGTTGTATGTGAATAATATTCTCCTTATTAAGAATGATTTTATGCTAACCACAGTCAAAAGATGGTTGTCTAAGAAATTTTTCATAAAAGATGTAGGAGAAGCATCCTATATTCTTGGAATAAAGGTTTATAAGGATAGATCTAAAATGATGCTAGGCTTGTCACAAAAGCTATACATAGAGAAAATGCTGAAGAGGTTTAGCATGAAAAACTCTAAAAGAGGACTTTTATCTCTTAGACATGGTATTCATCTTTCCAAGATGATGTGTCCGACCACATCCAAGGAAGTTCAGCGTATAAGTAGGATTTCTTATGTCTTAGCCACTGGAAGTCTCATGTATGTCATGCTGTGTACTCAACCTAATATTATCCTTGCTGTGAGTATCACGAGCAGGTATCAATCGAATCTAGGTGAGGAGCACTGGATAGCTATAAAGAACATCCTTAAGTACTTGAGAAGAACCAAGAGGTGGGGGTGACTAGTAGAACTCTCCTATAGGGCTTAAAGATCAGGTTAGATCGGACAGAGAAGTCATGGATAGATGAGCTTTATCACGTGTTATGGGCTTATCGAATCACTCAGAGGATCCCAACTGGCGAGATTTCTTTCAACCTCGCATTTGAGACTGAAGCAGTCATTTTTGTGGAGATCAAGCTCCCTTCCCTCAGAGTTGAGGAGTACAATGAAGACACTAATTCGATATGACTCCGAGCTAATCTCGACTTGATTGAAGAAAGCAGGGAGCGTACCATCATGAGAATGGCTGCCTACCGCTAGAGGGTAGCTAAGTATTATAATGCTCGGATCAAGACTAAAGAATTCTGAGCTAGTGACCTAGTATTGTGGTGAGCTAAAGTTTCACAGCCCACTGAGCAAGGGAAGCTATCATCCAATAGGAAAGATTCCTATCAGGTGGATGAGGTGGTATGCCCTAGGACCTATCGACTGAAGCAACTCGATAGACCCCACTCCCTAAGCCATGAAATTCGATCAATCTGCATATATACTATTAATGATGCTGTAATATCATGTTACTATATATATAAATTTTTAGATTCATTAACTCGTGTTTGAACATAAAAGTAGTATGAAAGGCCGAAGCTCCTGTTTGACGAACTCTACTAAAGTTTTCTTGATCGAAACTGACCTTACAGGGATTTTTTTGATCGAAACTATCCTTGCTGAAGTTTTTTTGATCGAAATAGACCTTACTAAGATTCTTTTGTTGGGAACCAAACTTTTTTTATTTGAAACCAAAGTTTCTTTGATCGAAACCATCCTTGCTAAAGTTCCTTTGATCGAAACTGACCTTACTGAGATTCTTTTATTCAGAACCAAAGTTTTGATTCTTTTGTTCAGAACCAAACTTTCTTTATTCAGAACCAAAGTTTCTTTGATCAGAACCATCTTTACTGAACTTTTTTTGATCGAAACTAACCTTACTGAGATTTCTTTGTTTGAAACCAAAATTTCTTTGTTCGGAATCAAAATTTCTTTGATCGAAACCATCCTTGCTGAAGTTTCTTTGATCGAAACTGACCTTACTGAGATTTCTTTATTGGAAATCAAAGTTTCTTTATTCAGAACCAAAATTTTTTTGATCAAAACTATCCTTATTGAAGTTTTCTTGATCGAAACTGACTTTACAGGGGTTCCTCTAATCGAAACCATCTTTGCTGAAGTTTCTTTGATCGAAACTGATCTTATCGAGATTTCTTTATTCAAAACCAAAGTTCCTTTGTTCGAAACCATCCTTGCTAAAGTTCCTTTGTTTAAAACTATCCTTACTGAAGTTAACTACCTTGCTAAAGTTCCTTTGGTCAAAACCATTTTAATTGGAGTTCCTTTGCTTGGAATAGTTCTGCTTAACTTTCTAAGGTCGGAACTAAGTTCGTCACAAAGCTCAGAGTCCCTTAAGTCAGAATGGATTCATCTAAATGTGGGGAAATTCAGTGCAGGGGTAAAATGATAATTTTAAAACTTTTTTAAAATCATTATTTTACAGTGAAAATTATTAATTAATCTAATTAATTAATAAAAATTTACCCTACAATAGGATCTAAATATGATATATAGCATGCATGCATTTAAATTTAAAATTCAAATTTGAACAGTAAACACTTTACTGTAATGTGTTCAGAACACAATACCTTTGTACGGATAGTAGATCACCGTAATCTGATCATCATCGAGAGAGTCTGATCATCGTGATACAACCACACAATGTGTTTGACCTCTATAGATCATCCACACGAAGCTCTCAGTCTGATCGACTCCTCACAAGTGCTAGCTTGTTGTAGAGCTCTTTCGATGACTGATGCAGATCGAACTCCTTTGATCGATATCTGTCGATTCTTTGGATGCTCTAGATCATCAGCAGATATGCTTGAGAGGATGTTAAAGATCTTCCTAAAATTTGGTGGGCTCACAATACTCGTAGCTCACCTTCTCACTTCCTGAACTCCAGGCTGAAACCCTGAAGAACTCATTGAAACTCTGCGCACACTTTTTCATTCTTTTCTTTCTTTTTCTTTCGGAAGGATATAGACCTTCACCTTGCACATAAAGATTTCTCACATCCAGATTTTCTTCCAAATTTTTCTTGCACACACCCCACTCTTCTCCTCCTTTTAAAACAATGTTAAACGTCTTATCCACGTGAGAGGATAAAGATGAGTAATTGCACATTTGAATTCAAATCAAATTTTGAATTCAAATGAAAACCAATTTATTCCTATCCACTAAGGGTGTGAAGAGGAGGGTGTGGCTTAATTTGTGTGTGAGTGATTTCATGAGAAATATTTTTTCGTGTAATAAATGGGGCATTAAAAGAGAATAAGGTCAAGGCGCTAAGATTGGTTGCTCATTCAAATTCAAACTTTATTTTGAATTTGAATGGCCAACCAATCATCTTTATCCACTCATTTGACACATTAAAGTAGGGCGTGAGGAGGGCTTTGCATGAGGAAAAATTCATGAGAACTTCCTTCTCATGAATTCAAATGGGTGCAATGGAAGTGAGGTGGCACAGGGAGAATGGGTCAAGGTGGTTTCATTATTTAAACCAACCTAATTGAACCAAATAAGTTAGACCCAATTAGACTAATTTAAATCTAACTAAATTAGGCTTAATTAAGCTTAATAAAATCTTAATCAAATTAGGAATTGATTAAGCCCAACCCCTGATCAAATCAGGGACCAAACCATCTCGACGATTAGGTCAACTCTTAACCTAATCGGGTCAAACCCAACTGAATCCAATTCAATTGGACTTGATCTAAAAATAATCACTCAATCAAATTGAGTTAATTAGTAATCAAATCACTAATTAAAACTCTAATAAATATTGAGTCCGAATTCGATGGGTAATCGGATATCAGAATTCATCGATATGTAATCCTGATCGAAGAGTCCCAAACCAGTGGGACTCTTGACCCCAGTACCCAAAATGTGTGGGACTCGTGATCAGAGAATCCTGATTCTCGATCACAGAGTCCCAGACACGTAGGACTCATAGTCCACAAGCATTAGGACTCTTCATCAACCATCAAATCAGATAGGAACTTCTAATGTATGTGACCCCGCAGGTTCGAACCTAAGCCGGTAGCACTGGAATCAATTCCTGTACTAATCGAAGTGACCATCTAGCAATGGTACCCAATAACCGGATAGGTCGAATGGTCGCAATCACAATACTCAGAACCTACGTGAATATGGTTACTGTATAATTCATCCTTTTGACCTCTGTGTTTAAGATGACTCAGGGTTAAACTGTCAACCCTGATTAGATCATCCAAATCGTGCTCAACTCAAACAGTCCTGTGACTCCTCACAAAGACGACCCTGGCCAAGGTTTTGCTAAATTGAAACACGTCTGTACACAACTCCTAAACTGGAGTGGTCAATCCCATCTTGACACACACACACCGACAAGTCAAGTACTTGACTACACCCAGCAGCCTTCCTCACTGAATTAGAAATTCAGGTAGTCCAGTGCCTAAGTGCAGTGAGTTGCTTGCAAGTCACTATGGCGGTCTCAGGTCAGAAGGATATTTATACCCATATTCCATCGAAGTAAAAATTGACAACAGAAATAGCTCCGAAGTCGGTCACGTTCAGTGCAGATGTACCTTATATCTCACCTGTATGCCATACCAGTGTCTTCACACTCATTGGTTAAGAGGACAACCAACCTATATGGCACACAATGACCTATGCTTGATAAACGTTGTCGTCCTTGGTAACAACATATCATTTGGTCACGAACAGATTTAAGGACTAAATGATAAATCCTCCTTTGTCGAGTCTAAATAGTCCTAAGGACTTCACCACAACATAGGAGTTCATTAGAAGATGAAATATTTTGTGATGAAAAATATCAAAATAATTTTTATTAATTCATAATTCATGTACATATACAAAAATGAGCACAACCGTCAACAGACTGATGATTGACTTTGAGACACTATTCCCAACAATCTCCCACTTGGCCTAAAGCCAATCGGTGCAGTATCTAATACCCATCTTCGACTTGTAGTCATCGAACTCTTTTACCGCAATGGCTTTAGTGAATGGGTCAGCTAGGTTCTCCTTTCCGTCGATCTTCTGAAGGTCGACGTCACCTCGATCTATAATTTTTCGAATGAGATGGTAGCGACGCAGAATATGCTTCGTCCGCTGGTGTGCCTTGGGTTCCTTCGCTTGAGCAATGGCTCCAGAGCTGTCACAGTAGAGCAGAACTGGACCAACAAGGGAGGGTGCTACTCTGAGCTCGATGATGAATTTTCTCAGCCACACCGCTTCTTTGACAGCATCTGATGCAGTGACATACTCTGCCTCGCAAACTGAATCAGCCACTATGTGTTGCTTGGAACTCTTCCAGCAGATAGCCCCACCATTAAGGATAAAAATAAATCCCGACACACTTTTGCTGTCATCGTGATCAGACTAGAAACTAGAGTCTGTAAACCCGATAAGTCTCAAGTCCGATTCACCATAAACAAGCCACTGATCCTTAGTATTTCTTAAATCAAAAATTAAAATATATAGAGTATTAAATCAAAAATTAAAATATATATATAGAGCATGAACTACATGTTGATCATATCAACATGTTTCTATACTACATCTAATGTATGTATTAAATAATAGATCAAATCTATTACCTTGCAAGTTAGATGTTCTAACCTCGCTGATCTGGGCTTGAGGATGATGTTGCAAGCCATACACGCATCCGACCTCTAGGAGTCATCCACACGAGCCCACGAATCTCGATCAAAAGTCCTGCTTCAAGAAATCAGCACAGTATGCTAGTACTACGCTGATCCTTCTTTGATGATTGATCAGGTACCTCCTTCTTCTTGATTTGGACTCTTTCAAAGATAAAAAGTAGGAGGAGGAGTTTTAGATCTGAGATGCTCTCAGGAAACTCAAGATGGAGGAAGGAAAGAGATGAAAACAAACAACCCTAGAAGAAGACCCTCTTCTTCTTCTCGTTTCTCTCTCTAGACACCCTATCTTGTGTCTATTATATCTCCACGACCCAAAGGTATTTCTTTCTGATTTTGGATGGCCCAAAGGTCGCTCAAATCTATGTCTTTTTCAAAAATTTCATGAAGAAACTCATTTTATATAGAGAGATATGATAGAGTCCTTGTCTAAGTCAAATACCTAGTCAAGGCTTATCCAAACATGGCAAGATAAGGGGTGCCCAACTCTTGAGCACCTCCTCCTTATTTTCATGCATGGATTACAAGAAAAGGATGCACAATGTGTACCCTAAAATCTATAAAAATTTTTAAAAAAAATTTGGATAAATTTGATGCAAAATTGAAAGAGTTTTGGATTTCTAAAGCTCTATCTCATAGAATTCGAAATCCAAACTTATTCCTTTTGATTTGATCCAAACCACCTTCCATGTAAGAAAGAAGAAAGAAAAGCTTTGTGAATGTGGAGAGACCTGGGAGAGGGCTTTTGTCACACAAAATAAGAGGAGATTGGCATTGAATGAGAGAGAGGGCGTGGGGAAGGCTTATGTGGCGCAAGGTGGAATCCTAGTGTTACTAGGATTCTATCTTATGACTTGTTTTAATTTGATTTTCAAATCAAATCAAATCAAAATTAGATCAATCCAATTAAATAGGTCTTAACCTAATTAATAACTTAATTTAATCAGATTAAATTAATTTAAATCTAATTTAATTTTTTAATCAAATTAGAAATTAGATTGACCCAAGTCCTAGTTGAACTAGGACTAGTTTTCCTTGCACTTGGCTTATCCAATAAACCAATTGGACTTGATCCAATCAAGCCCAAACTAATCTAATTAAATTATATTTAATTAAACTTAATTTCAGCCATTGGCTTAATCAAATTAAGTCAATTAGCAATTGAATTGCTAATCGATCCTCCTACAACACTTGCACTAGATTAAATGTCAATCGTATTGATCATTTAACCTAGAATGATTCTTAATCGTTGATCAACCATCCGATCGGATCATGAACTCTAATGTGTGTGACCTCATAGGTCCGAACCTAGGCTGGTAGCATAGAAATAAATTTTGTACCAATTGAATGACCATCTAGCAATGGTACCCGACAATCGGATAGGTCAATGTGTAGAACAACATCCTTAGAACCCATGCGGATATAGTTTTCATATAATTCATCCTCTTACCAAAATGATCATAAGATACCCCAGAGTTCAACTGTTAACTCTGATCAGGTTGTCCACATTGTATTTCAAAATATCAAATCCATCTGATGGATTACCTGGCCAAGTTTTGCTAAATTGAAATACAGTGACTCATTCTTCCAACTCTTGGAGTGGTCAATCCCATCTCGATCATACTCTGACTTCGAAGTACTTGACTATGCCAGAAGCCTTCATCTCTGAATTAGAAATTCAGTTAGTCCATACCAAAGCAAGTGAGTTGCTTGCAAGTCATGAGGCGATCTCAGGTCTAAGGGACACTTATACCTATATCCCATTAGAGACATTCTCGACAGCAGAATACTCTGGAGTTGGTCACGTTCAATGATGATGTACCTATACATCTCACCTGTATGCCATACCAGTGTCTCCACACTCTTTGGTTAAGAGGACAACCAACCCATATGGCTACAGCGACCTATGCTCGATAGAAGCTTGTCGTCCTTATTAACATCTATCATTTGATCGTGAACAATTTTAAGACTAATCGTAAATCCTCTCTTTATCGAATCTAAATAGTCCTAAGGACTTCATCATAACAACGGAGTTCATTAGAAGATGAAAGCTTATGATGAAATGCCAAATATATTTTATTTATTAACAATCAATTACAATACTTGGTTGCTCAACCATCAACAGTTGACGATTGGCTTTTTGGACACATTTCCACAACTCCCACTTGTCCTAAAGCCACTTAGCACAGTATCTAATACCCATCTTCACTTGTGGTTGTCGAACTCCTTTATGCTAGGGCTTTAGTGATGGGGTCGGCCAGGTTCTCCTTTCGTCGATCTTCTAAGATTGATGTCACCTCGATCCATGATCTCCGGACCAGGTGGAAGCGATGCAAGATGTGCTTCGTCCGCTGATGTGCTTTGGTTCCTTCCTGAGCTATGGTCCAGTGTGTCGCAATAGAGCAGGACCGGACCATCGAAGGAGGTGCTACTCCAGCTCGTTGATGAATTTCCTCAGCCACACAGCTTCCTTCGCGGCATCCGATGCTGCGATGTACTCCGCTTCACAACAGAGTCCGCCACAGTATGCTGCTTGAAACTCTTCCAGTAGATGGCTCCATCATTCAAAGTAAAAGATATAACCCGACATGCTCCTGCTATCATCATGTCAGATGGAAAGCTAGAGTCTGTGAACCCCACAAGTTTCAGATCTGACTCGCCATAAACCAACCATTGATCCTTAGTATTTCTCAAATATTTAAGAATGGCTTTAACCACTTTTCATGATTTTCTCCAGGATCAGATTGGTATCTACTCACTACTCCTAGTGAGTATGCACATCTGGTCTTGTACATGTCATGGCATACATGATAGATCCACGGTGAAGCATATGGGACTCTACTCATACGCTCTCTCTTCAGGAGTTGTCAGACATCTTCTTAGAGAGAGAAATTTCATGGCCTATCGGTAGATAGCCCTTCTTGGAATTCTCCATGCTGAACCTCTTCAGCACAGTGTCTATGTACATGGACTGGGATAACTCAAGCATCCTTTTAGATCTATCCCTATAGATCTTCATCCCTAGGATGTAGGATGCTTTACCCAAGTCCTTCATGGAGAACTGTGATGACAACCAACTTTTATTCCTGTAGTGCGGATGTCATTCCCGATTAAGAGAATATCATCCACGTACAAGACAAAGAATACCACAACTGGATCATTTGCCCATTTATAGATGCAGGGCTTTCTCCATTCTTAATGAAGTCATACGTTTTGATCACCTTATCAAATGCATGTTCCAACTTCGAGAAGCTTGCTTCAATCCATAATGGATCTCTGAAGCTTGATACCTTGGATCATCTGTAGATGTAAACCCCTCAGGTTGTATCATATACACCTCTTCGGTCAGCTCTCCATTCAGAAAGCTATCTTTACATCCATCTGCCAGATCTCATAATCAGATGGACACTATTGCAAGCATTATCCGAATGGATTTGAGCATTGCCACAAGGAAAATATCTCGTCATAGTCATACCATAACGTGATGATACCCTGGCGATCAGACTGGCTTTATAGGTCTCCACTTTCTGTCTGTGCCCTCTTCCTTTTGAAGACCCATTATATCCAATGGGTTTAACCCCTTCAGGTGGGTCAACCAATGTCCATACATCGTTGACCTTCATGGATTCATTTCAGATTTCATGGCTTCAAGCCATTTTTCGAAATCAGTCTCTGCATTGCATCCATATAGGTGATCGGATCCTCATTATTCTCATCAAGTTCGATGGGATCACCATCCCGGACCAAGAAATCGTAGTATCTGTCCGACTGATGTGGTACTCTACCAGATCGCCTTAATGGTGCAGGTATATTGAGCTCCGGATCTGATCTAATCATATCCGACTCAGGTTCAGCTATTGGTGTCGGTCCTTCTACCTATTGAACTTCATCAAGTTCAACCTTAGAGGCAACGGTTCCTTCATCAAGGAACTCTTTTTCTAAAAAGATTGCCTTAAGGCTGACGAACACCTTTTGTTCATCAGCATGGTAGAAAAAATATCCTTTTGTCTCTTTGGGGTACCCTATGAATGAGCATTTGTCAGACCTAGGTCCAAGTTTGTCTGTGACTAATCGTTTGACATAGGCCGGGCACCCCCAGACCCTAAGGTGTGAAAGTGCTGGCTTACGTCCTGTCCATATCTCATATGGAGTCTTAATTACAGACTTACTTGGAACCTATTTAACAGATAACAGGCCGATTCGAGTGCATATCCCCAGAAGGATATCGGCAAGCTAGCAAAACCCATCATGGATCGGACCATGTCTAACAGAGTCCGATTCCTCCTTTCAGACACACCATTATGCTGTGGTGTTCCTGGAGGAGTCCATTGGGAGAGAATCCCATTCTCTCCTAGATATGTGAGAAACTCACTAGAAAGGTATTCTCCTCCTCTCAGATCGAAGAGTTTTAATACTCTTCCAGTTTATTTTTCTACTTCACTTCGAATCGTTTGAACATTTCAAATGAATCCGACTTATGTTTCATCAGATAGACATATCCATATCGGATAGGTCATCCGTGAAAGTTATGAAGTAGAAATATCCACCTCTAGCACTGGTGCTCATGGGCCCGCATACATCAGTATGTACTAGGCCCAAGAGCTCAGTAGCTCTCTCACCTTTTCAGTAAAAGGTGACTTGGTCATTTTACCAAGAAGACAGGACTCACAGGTTGGAAGTGATTCACAATCACTGACTTCGAGGATTCCCTCTTGAGTCAACCTGTTTATTCTGTTCTTGTTTATATGACCTAGCCTACAGTGCCATAAGTAGATATCTGACACACTATCTAATCTAGGGTGCTTGCCAGTAGAATAGACTCTTATCAGGCTTGATCTTTTTGGTCTGGCTCTGCACTGATGTCCCAGCCTGAACTTGCACCTTCTTCACTTTCTTCTTCTTGTTCTTCTTCCTTTCTCAAAATCGAGAACCAGAAGATGAACCTCCCACTAAGTTCACCGACTCCTTGTGAAGTTGGTGATCCTTCTCAAAGTTCTGAAGCAACCCCAGTAACCCGTGGTAGTTCTCTTCAGGCTTTGTCATTCTATAATGAGTGAGGAATGGGAGATAAGACTTGGGCAGCGAGTTCAGTATTGCATCTTTCCCAAGCTGCTCATGCAAGGAAAGCGAGCTTGCTCAATCGTTCCATCAGCTCGATCATGTACAATACATGATCAGTGACAGAGGCACCATCCCGCATTTTGGCGTTGAAGATGGCACAACTAGTCTTGTGCCTCTCTACGTCATCGGGTGTGCCAAAGGCATCCTCCAACACTTGAAGCATGTCCTTTGGCTGAGCCATCTCGAATCTGCGACTGAACTCGTCGCTCATGGTAGCCAGCATGATACAGCGCACCGTGGTCCGATCACTGAGCCACTTCTGGTAAGTGTCTCTGACTGTTCCACGTGCATTGACAGCTGGCTCCTCAGGTGCAGGATCCATTATCACATATAGGATCCGTTCATGCTCCAGGACTATCTTCAACTTTCGGTACCAGCTACCGAAGTTGGGTCCCACCAACTTATCATTGTCCAACAATGATCGGAGCGATAGGGAAGTGGCCATATTTGCACAAAGGAGAACCATAACCTAATTAGTAATTGATTCATTAAACCTAAAGATTTGGACTTTAATCAAAAGGTTTCTCCCACTATTTTCGAATTGGTAGCCTCTACCTCCAATTCGAGGAATTACCCTAATTCCTTAGTGGGTACTAGAATCCACTTAGACTGCACACAAGCCCAACTTTGGTTGGCCAACCCATGTACATCTAAGGGTAGGTTCATAACCAATTGTTTCTCTAATTTCTAGTAATTTTAATTTTGCCCCAGAAACCTAATCAGTAGGCTTTGGCCTCCACTGTAAGGATCCGGTTAGGTCCAACCATTAACATGATCATACTTGGTGTATCTAACCAACGAATGATTAAGCCCAACTTTGGTTGGCTCACCTAACCACCATTAGAGAGACACTTCCAAGTCGTCATATGATGAGTGATAATTCCATTAGTCAACAAGCACCAGGCCTTTGGGTCTGCAATGATTATTGAGTTAATGGACTCATTATCAAACACCTTAATGGGAGGCTATGACTCAGTTATCTCCATAACTTTATCATTTTAAGGACCTAATAATTTTAGAGATTTAAATAATTAGAGGATGAGGTCAGATGAACCAGCTTATCATGATCCTCCCACTGGCTTCACCAAGTCAGCTTAAGAGAGGGCTGGTCTAGGAGCACCTAAATCAGTCACACTGATTTACCTAGCTGACATGGGTCAGCTCGAATAGTCAAGTGATCCGATCAATAATTTCACCAAGAGGCCAGGTAAGTTCGATCAGTGGGAGGGTCTGCCAAAGCTTGCCTTAGACACCATCAGAAATGGCCAGGTAAGCGGGCTCCCAATTAAAAACCACCGGTCTGGTTTACCTTAGACACCAACTGGTTTAATTAGTTTCGATTAGATCAACCTAACAGTTCGTGCTAGACCGCTTAGCCAAGAATCAAGTCCATTTGGTTCTCGTTAAAGACATGGACTTGACCAACTACAACTATTGTAATTGATCTAGAGAATCCTTGACCTAATCTAAGACAACAATTGATTAGATTTAGTCAATTCTCTAATTAAGTCCATCTTTAATCTAACCATAGGTCTAACCCAATTAATGGACCTAATTCCCACTAACCCATTAACCCAATGTGTTATGATTTGTGTCTTAGGTTCTTCAATTCACAATCCTAGAACCTAATCAAACAACTTCTTAATTCTTAATTAAGTTTTGGGCTGAGGGTTGGGTTTGGCTTTTCAAAAAATAATTTTCATATTTAAAATAATTTTACAATATGATTCTACCAACCATATTGCATGTTTGATTCATAATCAAGATACAAGTGAAATAAACATGAAACTACTTTAGATCTAATCTAAACAGGTTCATGTAATTGAAACAATTTCAACTTTAAAAATTTCTTTGCACAAAAATTATTAACAAAGAGATTTTATTTCAGATTTAAATATCTTTTAAATCTAATAAATCATAAATTTAATCTAGATCATATCTAACAAATTTATGATTAAAGATAGATCTACACAAACTAGGACAACCTTTGCACTGTAAGGGGTAAACCTTACAGCAGGACAACCTTGCAGTTTGATTGATCTAAAATTTTAATTTTAGATTTAATAATCAGATTATAAATTAGATCTAATCTAAAAATAATCTAAGCATGTATAAATAATCATGTAATAAAGAACCTAGGCTCTGATACCAATTGTAGGAACCAGATCTAGGGTTTCAGGGTTAGATCTTGAAACTTTTTCAAGATCATACAGCGGAAGACTAAAATAAATCAAAATTTATTTTTAAAATAGAAATCTCTAGATCTAAGATCTATTACATGATTATTACATAGCATTAAATCAAAAATTAAAATATATTATAGCATGAACTACATGTTGATCATATCAACATGTTTCTATACTACATCTAATGTATGTATTAAACAATAGATCAGATCTATTACCTTGCAAGTTAGATGTTCTAACCTCTGATCTGGGCTTGAGGATGATGTTGCAAGCCGCACATGCATCCGGCCTCTAGGAGTCATCCACACGAGCCCACGAATCTCGATCAGAAGTCCTGCTTCAGGAAATCAGCACAGTATGCTAGTACTGCGCTGATCCTTCTTTGATGGTTGATCAGGTGCCTCTTCTTCTTGATTTGGACTCTTTCAAAGATGAAAAGTAGGA
>NC_026004.2:72248711-72301868 GCF_000442705.2 Elaeis guineensis | reverse complement strand
TGTTCTACCGAAACCCGACAGTGGTATTAGAGTCTTTCTTGATTTATGTAATTAAAAATTAAATTATTATCTTGATTGTGATCAAGCATGAGTTTTTGGTTTGATTCAAGTCGGGTCAAGGGTTGAATCCGATTGAACATTCAAACCCTATCATATCTTAGAGATATGTTTTAAATATAAAATACATGATGTATGTGTAGAATTTTCTTAATAGCTTAATACTTTAATTGGAGTTCATCACCAGACCGTCCGATCATAAGAGCAAGTAGGATTTAGAGACCCTCTCTTCCTATTCAATAGGGTACTCTTATGGCGTGTACGGGTGCCACTATGATGTTTCAAGAAGAAGAATTGCAAAAAAAGAGTTTTATATTCATGCATATTATTAAACTTCATGCATATATGATATGCTTGAGATGTTTAGTTATAATCATATTGTATGATTCTGCTTCAATATCTTAGAGATATGATAAGATGCCATAATTAGTTGTTATGATTATTAAGATACAACTATTATAGTGCATTCTTGTGATAGATTGAATTAGGATGTGTTTGAGACCATTAAAATGCTCATAAAAATTATATTAAGTCATAGTGTTGTGAATCAGAAGCTGATCTATTTTCTTGAATCGATTAATTAATTGATGTCTAAGGAGTATTTCAGGTACGGTGGTTATTTAATTGGTTTCGTTGCTGATTTGGCCAATTTTATTGGTGTTAAGAAAAGCAATGGGGGACCCCCACCAATCTTAACACTTTCCTAGTCAATTGATTAGTTCGAATCTTAAATGAAGGTAGCTTAGTATTTTAAACACTACTAAGGGCCTTCTTCATGCTAGGTTAATGTTACATTATGAACTATGGCTAGTTGATTGTGTTACCGTAAGGATTATCATAAGGATTGATATAACATAATCCTGGTGCATAAAAGATGCTTACGGTAATTTTAGATATACTGCTTTGTTGTGCTAACACAAGGCAGTTATATTCGATTTTGACTGTGTTGAAATGAAGGATCTTACTTAACTAAAATATTATAGCTTGTTGTGTTAACACAAGGCTAATAATATTTTAGAGATCAAGATAAAATAATGAGAATTGCATGAGATGTAATTGAAAGAGTTTCTACCTATGAACTCATAAGATTTGTTGTGTTAACACAAGATCGTTATGAAGAATTAGGGTCTCAATTCTACTAAGATAAATATAAAATATATCTCATTTACATAGAAGAGGGCTATGGTATCTGATAAAATAGTAGAAGATATAACTAATTTTAAAAGTCCTCATCTAGTTGTGCATGTCAAACATGAGTGGTCTGCTTATACTATTATTTTATATAAATTTAAGTCTATATTATGGCTTCTTTATTTCACCCCATGATACAATAAATAAAACTATGTTGATCGATACAACTATATGGATTGGTTGAGGAACTTACAAATTAGATTTATATCAGAAAAGAACTCTATATTCTAGATATTTCTGACCCTAGTTTGGTCAATAATAATGAGAAGGTAATGATGTCCATATGGATATTATTTATGATAAATTTAAAAATTAGGAGTATAATTGTAAGAATAATCTTGTAAGATTAAGTAGGGTGTAAGTGTAACACCAAAAGGTGTGTATATGATACAGACCTATTTTTCATTGAGTGATTCAGACTCTGATATTTGGTATTGGATACCACCTGTGGATCATATTTTGTAGTTCGTTACTGCAACTACAGAATATCAAAGATTGAAAAGAGGTAACCTGAGCTTTATGGGCAAGTGGAGAGTCCATTAGTGCAGAGGCTGTGGGAACCTGTATGCTTGATTTACCTTCGGGAAAATTTTAGAATTAAAAATGTTATTCATGTCAAAGGTCATTAAAATATTATTTCTATACCTTTATTATTAAAACAAGGTTATGAAATAAAGCTAATGGAAAATGGATACTCTATTTTTTTTTAATAAATTTTATGCAGTGGTTATATTGATAATAATCTTTTAATTCTTGACTCAATAAAATATTTTTCATATTGAAAGAAATATGAAAAAAAGAGAGAAAATATGAATGTCACATATCTCTGGCATTGTCGTTTGGTCATATTAGTGAGTCAAGGATAAACAAGTTATACAAAGAAGAATTCTTTGACCCAAATGATTATGAATCATTGAAACTTATAAATCTTTCTCATGGGTAAGATGACCAAGACTCATTTTCTGATATGGAGAGAGGACAAGTGAGTTGTTAGCTCTAGTATATATAGATGTATATGGACCGATAATAACTCAAGGCAGAAGAAGATACTCCGATCTTTACAGATAATTTATTAAGTTCGGATATGTGTATCTTATGAAACATAAATTCCTAAGCTTTTGATAAGTTCAAGAGTACCAAGGTATGGTCGAGAAATAAACTAAAAAAAAGTATAAGCTTCTCGATCTGATCGAGAGGAGAATACTTATCCATTGAATTTTTTGATCATCTTAAAATAAAGGTATTCTTTCTGAATGGATCCCTCCTAATATGCCTCAGTTAAATAGTGTAGCAGAAAGGAGAAATCATACTGTGATGGATATGATGCGGTCCATGATATGCTTCATTGATCTCTCAATATCTTTCTAGGGATAATTCCTAGAGATGCCACATATATATTAAACAGAATACCTTAAAGTCTGTTGCAAGCACTCCATATGAGATATGGAATGGAAGGAAGCCTAATCTTAAACATCTTAAGACTTTGGGCTGTCCTACTTATGTCAAAAATATTTTTTGGACATAACTTAATGCTAGATCAGACAAGTGTAGGTTTGTAGATTATCTTAATGAAATTAATGGATATATTTCAACCATCCTACTGAACAAAAGGTTTTGTTAGTAGGCATACCACTTTCTTGAAACATGAATTTATCTAAAAAGGAGGCAGTGGGAGGAATATTGAATTTATGAAAGTTCATGATCTACAAATCGATCCAAAAATACCAGTGGTTGGATCACAAGAAGATCCTCAATCAAAAGTATCTAAGGATAAGGTATATCCACTATACACACCTCCTCTCCGAAGGTCAGATAGAGTGCATCAAGCATCTCTGAGATATAATTTTGTCATTGAGAATAACAATTCTATCAACATCATTTAGATGTTGATCCACTGACCTATTCGAAAGCTGTCATGAATAGAGACTCAAATAGATAACTGAAAGCTATGAAATCTGAGATGGACTCGATGAATACCAACCAAGTATAGACCTTGGTTGATGCACCTGAGGGTATGACCCCAATAGGGTACAAGTGGATCTTCAAAAGGAAGATCAAAGTAGATGGCCAAGTAGAAACCTATAAAGCTAGGTTAGTGGCAAAGATTTTTAGTCAAAGGCAAAGAATTGACTATGATAAAACCTTCTCACCAGTGGTTATACTCAAGTCCATCCAGATTTTGCTTGCTATAGCAGTATACTATGATTATGAAATCTGATAGATGGATGTCAAGATCGATTTTCAATAGTAATCTAGAGGAAGAGGTCTATATGACTCAGCCAGAGAGATTTATCTCAAGTGGGAGAGCAAATCAAGTATGCAGGCTAATAAGATCCATCTATGGATCGAAGCAGATTTTAAGGAGCTGAAACATCCGATTTGATATAACAGTCAAAGAGTTTAGCTTTATCAAAAATATGGATGAACCATATGTATATAAGAAGATAAGTGGGAGTGTTATTGTCTTCTTGGTTCTGTATGTCGGTGACATACTGCTCAGTGGAAATGATATCCCAATGATGCAGTCGGTCAAAACTTGGCTATCAAATAAGTTTTCCATAAAAGAGTTGTATGAAGCATCCTATATACTGGATATAAAGATCTATAGAGATAGATCTAAAAGGATGTTAGGCTTATCTCAGTCACGGTACATAGACCTCATATTAAAGAGATTTAATATGGAGGTAAGTAAGAAAGGTTACTTGTCTGTAAGTTATGTGTTGCTCCTAGATTGATTTTGATGATTACAAAGCAGATTGAAGGGATACAAACAATTGAAAAAGTCCTTATGCTCTTCAAGGGCAAAATCATAATTTCACTAAAATCCTGATTTGATAGTACCACTTGGTAGAACAAATGATTTGAAATCTATTGGTGAAAATTTCATTGTGTTTGGACTTATACTTTTGAAGTTATGAAGGTTTGAAGTGCATGAGTCGACTCATGAGTCAACTCATGGCACTATGAGCTGAATGGCACGAAAAAAATTCCCATGGCACGCTGGATTTTTGGCTTGGCACGACCTGTGAGTCGACTCATGAGTCGACCCACAAGGCATGAGTCGACTCATGAGTCGACCCCTGCTGATTTGAGCCGAAAAATTCAGAAATCAGATCTTCTGGTCTGTTGCAACAGAAGTCGACTCATGAGTCGACTCCTGAAGCATGAGTCGACTCATGAGTCGACCCCTGCGACGGGAAATGTCAGCAACGGCTATTTTTTTGCCCGTTTTAATTGCCATTTATGCTTCCTAAAATTGCTCTAACGGCTCTTTATCTACCTAAATTATTTTCTCTTGCTTCTAATGCTACAAAATGCTTTAAATGATGAAAGAAATTGCAGATTAAATAGCGGATCAAACGTGAAATCAAGTGAAGAGAAAAGAGAGGAAAAAGAGAAGAACAGAAGAGAGGATCCGAAATTTGCAAGAAAAAGCCTGAGATCAACGAAATATCCATAGAGAAAAAGAGAGAGGATCCACAATATACCAGAGAGATTGTGAAAGAGAAAAGGAAGATCTTTCAAGGAGAGAATTCTTCATGCCTATCGTTTCAACCTTGATCTAGAGATCGTTCAAAGCTTTCAAGAGATCTTCAATCAACAATCAACCTCTTCTCAAGCGTTCAACCGTTCATTCATCTTGAGAAAATCTGAAAAAGGGGTTCTTCATTTGAGTAAAGCTTTTATTGTTATATTTGCTCATTTAAGGAGCTGTTATTGTATTCATCTGTGCTCTAAATATTCTTACTCTTTGTGAGTTTTTGCTCTTGTTTTTGGAGGATTTCCAAAACAAGGAAAGGTTGATCCGAACCTGAAATCGGAGTGTTTTGGGTTGGCTTGTACCCGGGAAACAAGTGTTCTAGCTTGGGATAGCTAGGGTCGGAGTTTCCGACGTCCTGTATTCTAGCTTGGGATAGCTAGTGTCGGAGTTTCCGACGTTTTGTATTCGGGTTGAATACAAAGGATAGTGGATTAAAATTCCCAAGTGGGATCTTGGGGAGTGGACGTAGGTGCAAGGTTAGCACCGAACCACTATAAATCCTTGTGTTTGTGGTGTGCTTTATCGCTTTATCTTATTTCTTTATTATATCCTTGCAATACTGCTTTAGTTAATTAATATTGATTTAAAGCCATTGTTTTGTTCTTCATAAGTTATCTGTTGGGCTTAAAATTTTTAGAAACCCAATTCACCCCCCCTCTTGGATTGCATAGCTGGGCAACAAGTGGTATCATAGCCAGTGCTCTAGCCCTTCTTTGATCTAACAATCAAAGAGCCAAAGATCTATGGCAACCCATGTTGGAACTTCTCTAGCTGAGGGGCAATCAACAAACCGACCTCCACTTTTCAATGGGTCTAATTACACCTATTGGAAAGCTCGGATGAAGATTTTCATACAAGCACTCGACTATGATATGTGGAGTATCATAGTGAATGGTCCTCACACACCCACCAAGATTATAGATGGTGAGGAGTCAACCAAACCCGAGAAAGAATGGGATGAGGTTGACAAGAAATTGGCACAATTAAATGCCAAAGCTATGAATGTTCTTTATTGTGCACTAGATGCTAGTGAATTTAATCGCATTTCTACTTGTGCATCTGCTAAAGAAATATGGAATAGGTTAGAAGTCACCCATGAGGGAACAAATCAAGTAAAAGAGTCTAAAATAAACATGCTTGTACATAAATATGAATTGTTCAAAATAGAGCATGATGAGTCCATAACTGCTATGTTTACTCGTTTTACTGATATAATCAATGGTTTAAAGAGTCTTGGCAAATCTTATACTAACAGTGAACTTGTAAGGAAGATTCTCAGGTCACTGCCAAGAACTTGGGAAGCCAAGGTGACTGCCATCCAAGAAGCAAAGGACTTGAACACTCTACCTCTAGAAGAGCTTCTTGGATCCTTGATGACTCATGAACTTAGCATGATGCAACATCAAGAGGATGAAATCAAAAAGAAAAGAACCATTGCCCTCAAATCCACAACTTCACCTGATTATGAAACAGATGACTCTGAAGATGAAGATCAGGATGAAGAGATGGCTCTCATCACCCGGAAATTCAAGAAGTTTCTAAGAAAAAGGAAACAGGGGATGAGAAAGAAATTTACAAAAGGGGATCAAAGCATAGAAAAGGAGAAAGATCAAACCCCTATATGCTACGAGTGCAAGAAGCCAGGACATTTCAGATCCGAATGTCCTCAATTGAAGAAAGGTCCAAAGAAATTCAAAAAGAAGGCAATGATGGCGACCTGGAGTGCGAGTGATGACTCAAGCTCCGACGAGGAAACCTCAACCGAACAAGTCAATCTGTGCCTGATGGCACATGAAAATGAGGTAACTTCTGAATCCACTAGTGAATTTACTTTTGAAGAATTGCATGAAGCTTTCTATGATTCAATTGATGAATTAAAGAAACTAGGGAAGATAAACAAAGAGCTGAAATTGAAAAATCAGTCCTTAGTGAAACAAGCTAAAATTCTTTCAATTGAAAAATTCACATTGATTCAAGAAAATCAAAACTTTAAGGATGAAATTAACAGACTGAAATCTATAGTAGATAAGTTCACCTTAAGTTCAAACAAGCTAAATATGATCCTTGATAATCAGAAAGCTATATATGATAAGGCTGGACTTGGTTATAAACCCCTGAAGAAACAAAAATTTTTGAAGGATATTTATGCAAATTATTCAAGCAAAAAGCCTACAAATATTACTTGTTTTAAATGTGGAAGAATAGGACATAAATCATACACATGTCTTATTAACAAATATGCAAACACAAAGAAAATATGGGTTCCAAAAGGAACCATTCTGACTAACCTGAAAGGACCCAAGAAAGCTTGGGTACCTAAGACAGAAACTTGATCTGTGCTTGCAGGTGTGTCTAGCATCCCAAGAAGGAAACAGGAAATGGTATCTTGACAGCGGATGCTCGAGACACATGACTGGTGATGAATCACAATTCATCACGTTTGATGCTAAGGATGGAGGGATGGTCACCTTTGGAGATAATGGCAAAGGAAAGATCATCGGGATAGGTAACATTGGTATCACTCCCTCCAAATACATTGAGAATGTTTTACTTGTTAAAGGTTTAAAGCATAACTTACTTAGCATTAGTCAATTCTGTGATAAAGGGTATAAAGTAAGTTTTGAATCATCTGTATGCATTGTGACGAGTCCTATTAACGATGGCATTAAATTTATAGGACATAGGCATGGCAATGTTTATATGGTAGACTTGAATGATTTAACTAAATTAGACATGCAATGCCTAGTTTCCTTAAATGCTAAAATAAATGAGACTAGTTGGCTGTGGCATCGTAGACTTGCACATATTAGCATGCATTCTCTTTCAAAATTAATCAAAAAGGATTTAGTTCTCGGTTTGCCAAAATTAAATTTTGAAAAGGATAGAATTTGTGATGCATGCCAATTAGGTAAACAAACTAGAATATCATTTAAATCCAAAAATACTATTTCAACTTCTAGACCTTTAGAGCTCTTACATATGGATTTATTTGGACCAACTAAAACCACTAGTCTAGGAGGAAAATGATATGGATTTGTATTAATTGATGATTACTCTCGTTTTACTTGGGTTTTCTTTTTAGCTCACAAAAATGAAACTTTTCAAATTTTCACGAAATTTCATCGAAAAGTCACTAATGAAAAAGGGTTTTCAATTCAAAATATTAGAAGTGATCATGGAACAGAATTTGAAAATCATGACTTTGAAAATTTTTGTGATGAAAAAGGAATTGGCCACAACTTCTCTGCTCCTAGGACACCCCAACAAAATAGGGTAGTTGAAAGGAAAAATAGAACCTTAGAAGAAATGGCCCGTACCATGCTCTGTGAAAGCAACCTTCCAAAATATTTTTGGGCAGAAGCTATTAACACAGCATGTTACATTTTAAATCGTGCTTTAATAAGACAATTTTTAAAGAAAACCCCCTATGAACTTTGGAAAGGAAGAAAACCAAATATTGCCTATTTTCATGTTTTTGGTTGCCGATGTTTTGTATTAAATAATGGCAAAGAAAAACTTGGTAAATTTGATGCAAAATCAGATAAAGCAATCCTTCTAGGTTACTCCTCCACTAGTAAAGCATTTAGAGTGTTCAACAAAAGAACCTTAGTAGTTGAGGAGTCCATACATGTTGTCTTTGATGAATCTAACGATCTTCCTTCAAGGAAGAATAAGGGTGTTGATGATGCAGATCCACTAATAGAAGGTATGAAGGAGATCACTCTAAAAGATTCAGCAACTCCAGAAGACAAGGATCAAGAAGATGAACAAAATGAGAAAGGTGAAGAAATTCAAGAACAACCTCAAGGTACAAATGACTTACCCAAGGAATGGAGGTATGTTCAAACCACCCTAAGGAATTAATTATCGGTGATCCTATGCATGGGGTAAAAACACGTTCTTCACTTAGAGATGTACTTAATCATTGTGCTTTTGTATCTCAACTTGAACCTAAAACTTTTGAAGAAGCTGAAAATGATCATAACTGGATTAATGCTATGCAAGAAGAACTCAGTCAATTTGAAAGAAATAATGTTTGGACCTTAGTGAAAAGACCTAAAGATTATTCAATAATCGGCACAAAATGGGTCTTTAGAAACAAGTTAGATGAGCATGGAAATGTAATTAGAAATAAAGCAAGACTGGTTGCTAAGGGATATAATCAAGAAGAAGGAATTGATTTTGATGAAACCTTTGCACCTGTTGCTAGATTAGAAGCCATTAGACTTCTACTTGCTTATGCTTGCTTTATGAAATTCAAACTATTTCAAATGGATGTTAAAAGTGCATTTTTAAATGGATATATTTCTGAAGAAGTATATGTAGAACAACCCCCTGGATTTGAAAATCATGCTTTTCCCAATCATGTCTTTAGATTAAATAAAGCTTTATATGGTCTAAAACAAGCACCTAGAGCATGGTATGAAAGGCTAAGCAAATTACTACTAAATAATGGTTTCTCAAGAGGCAATGTGGATACAACTCTATTTATTAAAAGAAACCAAAATGATATGCTAATTATACAAATTTATGTTGATGACATAATTTTTGGGTCTACTAATGAATCCCTTTGTCAAGACTTTGCTAAGCTTATGCAGGGAGAGTTCGAGATGAGCATGATGGGAGAACTCACCTTCTTCCTCGGACTCCAAATCAAACAATCAAAAGAGGGAATCTCCATCACCCAAAGCAAGTACACCAAGGAACTACTCAAAAGATTTGGAATGGAGAACTGCAAACCAATTGGCACACCAATGAGTCCCTCATGTAAGCTTGACAAGGATGATGAAGGTAAAAGCGTAGACTTAAAATACTATAGAGGTATGATTGGCTCATTATTATATTTAACTGCAAGTAGGCCTGATATCATGTTTAGTGTTTGCTTATGTGCAAGATATCAATCTAATCCTAAGGAATCTCATTTGAATGCTGTTAAAAGAATCCTTAGATACTTAAATGGTACACAAACTATAGGGTTATGGTACTCTAAGGACTCACAAATTAATTTGTTAGGATATTCTGATGCTGATTTTGCTGGATGTAAATTAGATAGAAAAAGCACAAGTGGAACTTGCCAATTTCTTGGAGTTAACCTAATCTCATGGTTTAGCAAGAAACAAAATTCGGTGGCACTGTCTACGGCTGAGGCCGAATACATTGCAGCCGGAAGTTGTTGTGCTCAAATCCTGTGGATTAAGCAACAACTCGAAGATTTTGGAATCAAACTTAATGAAACACCAATAAAATGTGATAATACAAGTGCTATAAATCTATCTAAAAATCCAATACAACATTCAAGATCTAAACATATTGAAATAAGACATCATTTTATAAGAGAACATGTTCAAAACAAAAATATAATTCTTGAATATGTTTGCACTGAAAGTCAATTAGCTGATATCTTTACAAAGGCCCTTAGTGAGGAAAGATTCTGTGAAATTAGGAGAAATCTAGGAATTCTAGATCCATTTGTCTGAAATTTCTCAATTTCCAAAGAATAGATGTCAAAAACTCTTAGAGCTCAATTTTCAACATCTATCCTGGTCCCAAAAGCTCAGGTTTATCTCTCTAAAAACTTATCATTGAGCAAAATTCCTTCTCCCAAAATTTCAAATTTTTTTGGAATTTATTAGCATTTTTCCTGATTTTCTGAACTTCATGAGTCGACCCCCATGAGTCGACTCAATGGCAAACTTGTAAATCCCACCAACTTCCATCGGGTTCATTGTTTTTAAAACGGGAAACCTTGTTTATGAGACGACTCATCTTCTCGTCGTCTTCCTTCCGAAAGCCGTCCTCTCCAAACTTCTATTTTGCTCCAAATCCAAGGATCAATTCTGAGGCAATTCTCCCTCCTCCTCTCCACCAAAAATTGCCTCCTTGAAAAGGATTTTTCTGTGCTTTCTCGGAGTGTTAGGCGCGGGTGGAACGTGCCCTAGAACTTCACCGTTCATTCAAAATCCACTTCTTTTCTCCACCAAAATTCTTCTTTACTCTTTTGTGATCCCTCCTCCACTGAATTCAAGTCTTCTTGTCTGCTACCTTATTGGATATGGCTCCAAAGATGAAACTTCCCCAAAGAAGGAAATCAATCCGAGAGCCTGAGGAAATTGTCCGAAAGAAAAGGCATGCTCAGTCTTCCACTGTTCCCAATCCAGTTTCAGTACCTGCTCAAGGTCCCTCTCAACCCTCCATAAGCCCCAGTGTAAATCTTCTTTCTGATAGAAAAGTAGAAACCGGAAAAAATATAGATTTTCGGTTCTTTGAGAAAGAAGGCTTTACTTTTGCTACCAAGATCAAAAATCAAGGATGGGAACTTTATTGCTCTCTTAAGGAAGTCACCTATGTTGATCTAGTCAGAGAGTTCTACCAGAACCTAAATTATGGAAACGGGTCTGTGACTTCAACTGTAAAGGAGATTGACATCTGTTTGGATTCTAGGATATTGGGAGAGATACTTCAGTTGCCTAGTGAAGGATACTCATATATGGAACTCCCAATTAAAGAAGAAGGGATCAGAATTATCTTAGGAGAAGATTTTTCAGGAAGTTTAAACAAATTGGAAGCAAAGCTACTGTCCATTGAGATGAGGGTCCTGCATCAGATTGTGACAAAACTATTCTTTCCTAGGAGTGGTAGACATGACTTACTATCTGGCAGAGATATATGTGTCATGTTTCATATCATCACTCAGACCCCCCTAAACCTCCCTACACTTATGATAGAGGCCATGAGAGAAACTTTGAACAGATCCAAGGCACACTTGCCTTATGGTATGGCCCTTACTAGAGTTTTTAGGAGGTTTGGAGTTAGCTGTGAGGGGGAGACACCTACCAAGCTCTCACATGTGGACACTTTCAACCAACACAGCCTACACCGAATGGGAATTACAAAGACTGTTGGTGGTTGGATCAAGGGCTCTGAAGAAAGAGCTGAGGAGAGAGCTGAGGAAAGAGCTGAAGACAGAACTGAAGGCAGAGTAGAAGAAGAAGGTCCATCTTCTCCTGTACATGATTTTAGGGCAGCTTCACCAGATACCCAGTTCATTCATGATACTGAGGCTGGCCCTTCTGAGTTTACTAGGATGCCCACACCAGTGTATCAGCCAGAGAGCAGAGCACCTCCATCAGAGTTCAGACTGGCTGATGATCAGATCGAGCATATATCTCAGCGTGTGGCTTCTTTGTTGTCTAGCCAGTGGAGTAGTACTTCTTTTGCACCTGGAGCTACTCCCCACATCTCCACTATATTTCAGATGATTTCAGATCAGTCCGTCAGGATACAGCAGCTTGAGGATACAGTCTGTAGACTTACTGGCAGAGTTCTTGACTTGCAGGGGCAAGTCCTTGCATTGGCCCATCCCCAGCCACAGGAGTCTACTATTGAGGTCACAGACCTCACTGCAGAGGCTGGAAGGCTCAGAGGAGCACTAGAAGGTGGATATGAGCTACTGAGGAAAGAGATCAGAGGATCGAGTGAGCATGCTACCACCCAGTTCACTGCTCTACTTCAATCTATTTCCAGAGCACTGAACGTACTTGATTCTATCAGACTCATGGTATCAGCCCTAGTATCTCAGCGTTCTCAGCCTCCAAGTTCATCTCGTTCTCCTACTCGTGGCAGAGGCAGACGGGGTAGAGGACGCACTTCTGATCCATCATCTTCTCATACCATATCTGATGACTCCGATCCATGATTTGTCTTGATCATTGACTTATCTTGATCTTTACTAGGTTCTAGGAGTTAGTATCTTGTTCTAGGATCTATACCTTGGGGCCATGTATTGACATTTAGCTGGTTGAATTCTATGTATTGAAACAATTATGATTTTAATGGAATCATCTTTTACCTATATTTCTACCTCTTTGTAATGATTATATTTTGGTTATATTTCAATCTCCGATACATCTGTTGAAATATTATCTTCTCCTTATTGTTGTTTGCTATTGATAATTGCTATATTAAGGGGGAGCAAACATCTGTGAAAAACTCTAAAGAGGAAGAAATTAAAGAATATTTTTCAGAAAAGGAAAAGAAAGAGTTAACTATGTTTGATGATGTCAAAAAGGGGGAGAAATTAAAATTAAACAAAAATTGAAATTAGACAAAAAGCAAAACCCTAAATTATGAGAAAAAGGGGGAGAAATTAAATTAAAACAAATATTGAAGAAATTAAACAAATATTGGAGAAATTAGACAAAAACAAGGATTGAAAGATTAAACAAAACTTTGAGAAATTTTGGTATCGAAATTTGGTATCAGACAGAACTTTAATCCATCAAAAGCAAAATCATGAGTACAATGCAAATAAGTATTTTTTATATATATGCTCTGATATTCAAACTTGCTTTTGAAATTTTACTCACCTTGAGACATCAATAAAAAATTTGTTTTACTCTGATACATCCTACAATTTCTTTCAACTTGATCTGATACATGATAACATTTGATCCGATACAGTGTGAAGGTTTCTCTAAAATATTATAACATTTACTCGGATACTGTATGAAATTTTCTCTGATACATTAAAAATTTTCTTGCTCTGATACATTATAAAATCTTTTCTGATATCATTGTAAAAATTATTTTTGCTCTGATACATAGAAAAAGTTATTTATCTTCTCTTGCTCTGAAATATCTTGAACTCAAAATGATCTAATACCCTTTTCAAATCTTTAAGAAAATGGACAAACTATTTTTGCATTTATATTACATGCCAAAAGAATCATACTCTTTTCAAGCATATACACCCATAATGGATTCTTTTGAAATTAATGCATTAACATAAATATTTTTGTTCATATGTTTTGTCATCATCAAAAAGGGGGAGATTGTTGCTCCTAGATTGATTTTGATGATTACAAAGCAGATTGAAGGGATACAAACAATTGAAAAAGTCCTTATGCTCTTCAAGGGCAAAATTGTAATTTCACTAAAATCCTGATTTGATAGTACCACTTGGTAGAACAAATGATTTGAAATCTATTGGTGAAAATTTCATTGTGTTTGGACTTATACTTTTGAAGTTATGAAGGTTTGAAGTGCATGAGTCGACTCATGAGTCAACTCATGGCACTATGAGCTGAATGGCACGAAAAAAATTCCCATGGCACGCTGGATTTTTGGCTTGGCACGACCTGTGAGTCGACTCATGAGTCGACCCACAAGGCATGAGTTGACTCATGAGTCGACCCCTGCTGATTTGAGCCGAAAAATTCAGAAATCAGATCTTCTGGTCTGTTGCAACAGAAGTCGACTCATGAGTCGACTCCTGAAGCATGAGTCGACTCATGAGTCGACCCCTGCGACGGGAAATGTCAGCAACGGCTATTTTTTTGCCCGTTTTAATTGCCATTTATGCTTCCTAAAATTGCTCTAACGGCTCTTTATCTACCTAAATTGTTTTCTCTTGCTTCTAATGCTACAAAATGCTTTAAATGATGAAAGAAATTGCAGATTAAATAGCGGATCAAACGTGAAATCAAGTGAAGAGAAAAGAGAGGAAAAAGAGAAGAACAGAAGAGAGGATCCGAAATTTGCAAGAAAAAGCCTGAGATCAACGAAATATCCATAGAGAAAAAGAGAGAGGATCCACAATATACCAGAGAGATTGTGAAAGAGAAAAGGAAGATCTTTCAAGGAGAGAATTCTTCACGCCTATCGTTTCAACCTTGATCTAGAGATCGTTCAAAGCTTTCAAGAGATCTTCAATCAACAATCAACCTCTTCTCAAGCGTTCAACCGTTCATTCATCTTGAGAAAATCTAAAAAAGGGGTTCTTCATTTGAGTAAAGCTTTTATTGTTATATTTGCTCATTTAAGGAGCTGTTATTGTATTCATCTGTGCTCTAAATATTCTTACTCTTTGTGAGTTTTTGCTCTTGTTTTTGGAGGATTTCCAAAACAAGGAAAGGTTGATCCGAACCTGAAATCGGAGTGTTTTGGGTTGGCTTGTACCCGGGAAACAAGTGTTCTAGCTTGGGATAGCTAGGGTCGGAGTTTCCGACGTCCTATATTCTAGCTTGGGATAGCTAGTGTCGGAGTTTCCGACGTTTTGTATTCAGGTTGAATACAAAGGATAGTGGATTAAAATTCCCAAGTGGGATCTTGGGGAGTGGACGTAGGTGCAAGGTTAGCACCGAACCACTATAAATCCTTGTGTTTGTGGTGTGCTTTATCGCTTTATCTTATTTCTTTATTATATCCTTGCAATACTGCTTTAGTTAATTAATATTGATTTAAAGCCATTGTTTTGTTCTTCATAAGTTATCTGTTGGGCTTAAAATTTTTAGAAACCCAATTCACCCCCCCTCTTGGATTGCATAGCTGGGCAACATTATGGTATACGTCTCTCTAAGAAAATATGTCTTAAGACACCAGAAGAGAGAAAAAGGATGAATGAAATCTCTTATGCTTCAGCTGTGGGATCAATTATGTATGCCATGCTATGTACCAAGCCTGATGTAGCTTATGCTTTGGGCATAGCTAGTAGATTTCAGGCTGATCTAAGGAAGGATCATTGGAAAGCAGATGATAGCAAGTCAATATCAGGGTATGTGTTTATCCTAATTAATGGGACAGTGAGTTGGAAGAGTTCCAAATAGCAAATAGTAGTTGACTCAACTACTGAGCCAAAGTATGTTGCTGCTAGTGAAGCCATTAAGGAAGCTGTCTGGATGAAGAAACTTATCATGGATTTAAGAGTCATTCCTAAGATTGAAGGACCGATGTCACTCTATTTTTATAACACTAGGACCGTTATTCAAAATAAGGAACCTAGGTCTCATTATAGATCCAAGCACATCCTCAGACGTTTCTATCTCGTTAAAGATAAGATATTGTCTTGGAATGATTAGATAGAAAGAACAATATAGCAGATCTATTCATTAAAGCCATACCACAGTAGCTATATGATCGCCATCTTAATTGTATGAGATATAAAGGTGATTGGCTTTAGTGCATGTGGGAGATTGAAAGAAGAGTGTTCTATAAGCCAATCGTAAGTGTGTTGCGATGGAACTTTCTTTAAAATTTTTCAACTCATGAAATGATATTTATTATTTAAGACATTGATTCATCATATTAGCTGCATCTTAATATATTTAAGATTATGATGAACCCCAAAAATTAGGATAATGGTTTTAGGAGACATGAATTGGTCATGCTAGTGAGACCTAAAATCCTAAAATCTTAATCTTAAATATTTTTGGTCGTAAGAGCATTGAGTCGAAGATCAATATTTCAGATAGACTGGCACATCCTATGTATGCTCAATGAAGAGGGTGGCAGATCTCACTAGCCACTTGTGTGAGACACTAATACAAGGATGTGGGTGCTCATTTGAGAAATGAGTCCACTGAATTGACTCGATGAAAGAGAACATCTAATGGAAGCCTTATTTGCATGTCAAAGATAGTTCTCTAAGTAGGAGTTGTGCAAGTGATCCTTAAACCTGAAACCACCATGGAATCTTGTGCACATGAACCTATATTTTAGTTCATACCCAGACATGGCATTAAGACATGTATGGGGTGTTCTGGATATGCTGGAGTGTGTATGAAGGTTGTGAGTAGGTCAATATGGAATTGATCACTCCTAGTAAGAGAAGATCACATCCTATGTATTCTCAATCCTAGATGACTCAGAAAAGTCTTTTAGCCAAAAGCAGAAAGGAGATTAGAAAGAGTTTCTAATGCTTCTTCATTGGAGTCATTATTAGTTAATTGAGAATCGATATGAATATGTATTTGAGTTTGACATGATTCCATACTCATGAACATATTCAGGGTGTAAGGATAATCGAAGGATTGAATTGCACGATAATTTGCTACTGAAGGGTAGATTTGATATTTTCACCAAATTTCACATCTTTTGGGTAGTCATGATATATTGCTAGACGTCAATCTTGACTTGTAGGTTTTTGACCAAATTAAAGAGTTTAATTCAATTGCCAATTAGAAATGATTCTAATTATTGAACTCGGGTTAGCTCGATTGGACCAAAATCGATTAGATTGAAATCTAATCAAATTTGATCAACTTATATCTGAAGGAAAAACCACTTTTTTTCTTGTAGGATCTTCCAGATTTCATCAAATCTGAGATAGAATAATTTTAAAAAAAAATTATCCTATATTTATTTTAGATCTAAATATCTAGATCTAATTTTATTATCTGATATTAATTCTAAAATAAATCTAAAAGCATAAAAAAATATGAAATACCTCAAGGATAATCTGATTACCCTGTAGATGATCACAGCAAGCCTGAGGTTCTAATTTAGCCACGCAATCGTCTGACCTCTACCAGTATCCACTCGGGCAGGATCTAGATTGTCTTCTTCTTGCAAATCTCTGCTTTAAAAAATTAAGACTAAATCTGATTAGAAAGATCTTTAAAAGTCTTTCTGAAGTTGGAGCAGCAGTCTGTCGAAGAAGTCTTGCAGCCTTCCTGTTCAAGGCATCACCATGCCTTAGACCTTTGCCAGATGGACATCCAACTTTTTGGACATGAAGAGGAGAGGGAGAGCTATAGTTGGGACATAGAGAAGAGGAAAGGAGGTGGCAGCTTTGATGGGTTTTGTGCAATCTCTTAAAACCCTAGGCGTAGACAGGGTTTGTATAGACCCTGCTGTGCTGCGTAGTGCTACATCATTCGACCAATCAAAAAATTCCATCTAATCACATCAAATAAGAATTCCACCCTCTCTCAAAGAGTTGATACCAACTTTGGATAAGCACAAAGGAAGGTTGGCGCCAACTAGTCCATGTTGATCAAGACTCTCCATCCTTATCCACTTGGGGTGCCCACTTAATCCAATTGGGCTCACGCCATAATCTGATTATGGTGCCCAATTTAATGTGATTTTGGCATGTGGACACTCCACAAAATTCCTCCAATGAGCTCTTCCCAAGAGGCCTTCAATTTAAGACCCATATGTCAACATTTGACAGATGTCCTAAAATGAAAATGGCAGGCGATAGGAATTAATAGGTGTTATCTTAAATTCATCTCATGAATCAAGACAAGATTTTTCTGAGCTAGACAAGCTTCATTTAGATTGAGAAAAATTTTTTCAAGATTCTCTGGGTGAGTCAAATCACATTTGGCTCGGTCGAGATAGAAAAGATAGCACGAGGAGAAAGTTAGGCTCAATCGTGTGCTAGCATGATTTTCTTGAATCTAATTGGATCTAATCCAAATCAATTGGGCTATCCTAATTGATGACATCCAGATCCTAATCCTTGTTAGTGTGACCCAGTTAGATTCAATTCTGTATGGTAATGAGACATGTCGTGATCTCATCATCGACATCATCGAAATTCCTTTCGATGGATCAGAACTCTTCTGATTCAGACAATTAGAATGATCGATCATCAAGATCATTCTAATTGCTCCCAAAATTCACCAGTGATATTTAGCAGTATATGGTGGCAACCCATCAGAACTGAAGATGAATCTCTCAGTGCAGCTACCTGTGTGATTAAGTTCCTCTATCATGAGTTCTGACTGAATTAGGGTTAAGTTGAACATGTCAAACCCAACATCAGTCATACGAATTAATTGATCGATCTGAGTTCGATGTGAAATCCTAATGAAAAACTCTTTTTTCATTATTTTACTCTACCATGGCCATGGGCTTAAGGACTCGATCTTTCGATCATCATAGGACTACTCCTCTCATCTACCGAGGTTGATAGATCCCATCTTGGTGCGACCTAGTTCCTACAATAAATATGCTACAGCCAACATACATCTCAGGGTTCTGAATGGTTAGAAGATTGAGCTATGGTATAGTCAAACTATAACACACTCAAGGTGAACTGTCGATGCACCTCAGGTCAAAGAACTAGACACACAACTGCAGCATCGAGCTAGTCATTGACGAGAAGGTAGACTTCCTTATGACTGCTCGAGGTGGTCATGCTCAGTACTCTCATTCTCATTGAATACCTGTACTTCACTTTGGTGTCTCCATACTATAGACTCAAGACACATCTACCCTAAGGAAGCAATATACACCAACCTTTCGGATCGATCACCATCTTCATGATGATCCTATGGTCAAGAGCTGTTTATGAGTTAGTTATATAAATTCATGCCTTAAATTTTTAACTCTTGAAAATATGAATTGACATTTCTACTAACTCAAAGGATGTATCACAGACACAATGTACACAATATGATAGAAGAATAACCCATTTATTGATTTATAGTCAAAATTATAAATTTGCCCTTAGATTTGTACAGGAATGTGTCAGCCAATCTGGCATCTAGGGTACACATCTAACAAACTCTCACTTGACCTAATGCCAATTGACTACATATCTAAGTCCCATCTTCTCAAGGTGGGCTTCGATCTTCTGCTGGCCCAATGATTTTGTCAGTGGGTCTGCCACATTGTCTATGGAGTCGACTCTCTCAACCTCGACATAATCTTTTTCGAGATAATCACAGATCAGATGGAATCATCGTTCGATATGCTTGGACTTCTGGTGAGATCTTAGCTCCTTAGCTAGGGCTATGGTGCCATTATTGTCGCAATAAAGAGGGATGGCATCCGATGACATCACTCCAAGCTTCGCGGCAAACTTCTTGTACCAGAATGCCTCCTTCGCAGCTTTTGATGCAGCAATATACTCTGCCTTCATAGTGGAATCAGCAATCACCATCTGCTTGAAACTCTTTCAGCTAACTGCACCACCATTGTAAATTAATAGACTCCCAGATGTCAACTTTCGATCATCTATATCAGACATAAAGTCTGAGTCTGTATATCCTTGAATTTGGAGTTCTCCATTCTTCAAGACTAGAAACATATCCTTAGTCCTTCTCAAGTACTTAAGGATACATTTCACAGAAGTCCAGTGCTCTTCGCCTAGATTCGATTGATATCTGCTTGTGACACTCACAGCATGGGCTATATCAGGTCGTGTAAATAGCATGGCATACATGAGGCTCCCTATTGCCGAAGCATAAGAGATTTTTCTCATGCGTTCAATCTCCTCAGGTGTGCTAGGGCACATCTTCTTGGAGAGATGAATGCATGTCTAAAAGGTACTAAATCTCTTTTGGAGTTTTCCATGCTAAACCTTTTTAGCACCTCCTCTATGTACATCTTCTGTGAAAGTTTCAGCGTCCTATTTGGTCTATCTCTATAAACCTTAATACCCAGTATAAAGGATGCCTCTCCTAGATCTTTCATAGAGAACTCTTTAGACAACCATACTTTGACTGAGGTCAACATGAGAATGTCATTCCCAATTAGGAGGATGCCATCTATGTACAATATGAGGAAGACAACTGTGCTCCCACTAACCTTTTTGAACACACATGGTTCCTCCTCGTTCTTGATGAAACCAAATATTTGATCACTTCATTGAATTGAGTATTCTAACTCCGAGATGCTTGCTTAAGTCCATAAATGGATCTTTGCAGCTTGCAGACCTTGTGATCATCATCACTAGATGTGAAACCAAGTGGCTGTTCCATATAGATATCTTCCTCAAGATGTCCATTTAAGAACACCATTTTCACATCCATCTGCCATATTTCATAATTGAATTAGGCTACAACAGCAAGCAATGTGCGGATGGATTTTAGCATGGCTACAGGCGAGAAGGTATCCTGATAGTCAATGCCTTCATGCTGACTATAACCTTTCACTACGAGCCTAGCCTTGAATGTCTCGACATTTCTATCTACACCTATCTTTCTCTTGAAGATCCATTTACACCCAATAGGTACAATACCTTCAGGTAGATCTACCAAGCTCCAGACTTAGTTTGAGTGCATCGAGTCAATTTCTGATCTCATTGCCTCTAACCATTTCTCAGAGTTGATATCTGATATCGCCTCATCATAGGTCTTGGGATCATCACCATGAGCCCCATTTCTCATGAGGAACATTTCCTTTACATCATCCTGTATGGTATCTAAGTATCTTTCAAGAGGACAGGAAACCCTAGTCGATCTACGAGGTGGAAGAGATTTTGTTAGGACTGGATCTAATTGATTGGATTCCTCAGGTTCTTTAGCTCGTTGCTCTTGGAAGATATTCTTTTTGAGCTTAATTATTCTTCTGATGCCACCATCTTGAATAAACTATTTTTTAAAAAAATAGTATTTCGACTCACAATCACATTGTGGTCTTGCAGAATATAGAAATACTATCCTAATGACTCTTTAGGATATCTTATGAATCGAGCTCTAAAAGACCTGAACTCTAACTTATCCACCTGCTATCTCTTGACATGAGCCAGACAACCCCAAATTCTGAGATGATTCAGATTTGGCTTCTTACCATGCCATATCTCATACGGTGTGGTAAGAACAGTTTTAGATGGAATCCTATTCAATACATATATTACTGTCATGAGACAATATCTCCAAAGAAATTCAGGAAGGTTCGTGAAGCTCATCATGGAACGGACCATATCTAATAGGGTCCGATTTCTCCGTTCTGAAACCTCGTTGAGTTGTGGCATTCCAGGTGGAGTCCATTGAGAGACTATGCCATTAACCTTAAGATAGTCTAGGAACTTCTGACTAAGGTATTCACCTCCTCGATCTGATCGAAGAATCTTAATGGGCTTTCCTGTTTGTTTTTCTACTTCATATCTGAATTATTTGAACTTTTCAAAGGCTTCAGACTTGTGTTTCATTAGAAACACATACTCGTACCTAGACATATCATCAGTAAAGATAATGAAGTAGACATAGTTGCCTCTAGCCAGCACATCAAATGGGCCGCACACATCCGTATGTACTAGGACAAGTAGGTTTGTGGCTCTTTCCCCATATCCTACAAAAGGGAGTTTGGTTATTTTGCCTTGAAGGCATGATTCACAAACTGGATATGACTCGAAAGTCAACGGACTTAACAACCCGAATTTCTCCAATTTGTTAACCCTATCTTCTGCTATATGACCTAGCCTTAGGTGCCACAGATACCTATCATTTAGACTATCTCTAGGCTTTTTAATTCCTATGGCATTCACATTTTGCTCGATATTAAATACAGATACATTAATATGTAGCTGATAGAGATCGTTAATAAGAAAATTATTTGCAACTTTATTATTTTTATAAAATATGTTACAATGGTCCTTATGAAAGCTAATCACATAGCATTCTTGTGCTAAACATGAAATAGAAATCAAATTCCTGCTTGCTGCAGGCACATAATAACAATCTCTAAGAAATAAATCTAATCCTAATGGTAATCGCAGAGGGTAGGTTCCCACGGCCACAGCAGCAACTCTTGCCCCATTCCCGATGCGTAGGATCATCTTTCCATCCCTCAATCTCCTACTCTCTTCAAGATCCTGCATAGAAGTACACAAATGAGCACTAGAACTAGAATCAAGCACCCAACTGGATGCAGAAAAAATCGTAAAATTAGATTCTAAAATGAGCATACCTCTAAAAGGATCATCCTTTTTGTTCTTCAGGGTGGCCAGGTATTGAGGACAGTTCTGCTTCCAATGGCCATCTGATTGGCAGTAGAAATATTTTCTCTTTTCAGCAGCCTTCTTCTTCGGTTCTGTCTTCTTCTTCTTTTCATCCACCTTCTACTTCTTCGCAGACTTTTTTTTCTTTCTAAAAGACTTTCTCTTGGAAGAAATCTGCTCTACAGTAAGAACTAAGCCTTTTGAACCCTTCATAGAAAGCTCAGTCGTAACCAGCATGTTCATTAACTCGGCCAAGGTACACTGCATCTTATGCATATGAAAGTTCATGATGAACAAACCGTATGCATCGGACAAGGATTGAAGGATCACATCAATCTGAAAATCCTTGTCTAAGATGATACCGAGCTTCTCAAGCTTTTCAAGATCCTTGATCATTGTCAAACAATGATCTTGGACTAATTGCCCATCACGCATTTTAGCCTTAAAAAGTCTTTGACAGACTTGATACTTGGCTGCGCGACTTTGTTCACCAAACAACTCTTGTAGGTGAGCCAACATTTGGTGGATAGTTATAATATTCTCATGTTGGTGCTGCAAGTCATCAGACATTGCACCCAACATATAGTACCTTGCTTTGTTATCATCATCCGTCCACTTTTTCAGAGACGCTCTCTGTTCAGTAGTCGGACGTACTGGCATGGCAGGTGGGTCCTGGTTCAAGACATGGGTCAATTTTTTAAAACCCAAAATAATTCTGTAGTTCCTTAATCAGTCCTTGAAATTGGGTCCAGTCAATCTGTCGGTGTCTAGTATTTTGATCAGGGGGTTAGACGCAGACATGTTTCTTGTAGAGAGTCAAAAATTTCTAGTTAGATTTTGTAATCAGACTTAATCAATTTGTTTAGGGGTTTCATTTTTAAACAAATTAGGCTCTCACTATTTTTTCAGATCCCTACACTCTCTTGGTAAAGATATGAAAATCTCCATGATTAGTGATTTCTAGTGGGTGGTGCGGTCTCACTAACTGGCTCACCATCTCACCTAACAGTTATTGGTGATGGATCAATCGATGAGTGGACAACTCTTGTCCAATGATTCTCTAATCATGGTGCACCCAAAACTTTGTCTCTAATTCATGAAGTTCACCGTGCCCAAAATATTGCTCCAATTTTTAGTTAAGTCAAACCCACTATTTGCACAAACTAGATTCCTGATTGGGTCCCTCACTGTATCCAAAATATTAAGCCCAACCCATCCTCTAATTCTTAGCATCCAATGCCTAATGGACATGGTTGCATCTTCCCGGTGCAACTGAGTCACTGTATCCAGCCAAGAACAATCAACCCCGGGAAGGATCCGCACATCCACAATGGTGGAAGACCTAGACTTAATATTTTCTTAGGGAGATTTGATTTAGGTCTCTTTAAACTAGGCTTGATAAAGTCATAACAATTATGACTAACCTAGTGGCATGGGTTAGCTTAAATTGTTAGCCACCTCTAATCAGAATTGGGTCGACACATATGGCCAGGTAAGTGAGACTGATGGAAGGGATATGTCATTAACACGACAAGAATGCATTCGAGTCAAGTAGCTCCCAATTAAAAATCAGTTGGTCGTATCTGCCCAACTTACCTTAGACACCAAATTATCGAACCAGAACTAATTGGGTTAGCCTACAATCCAGGCTCTAACCACTGAGCCAAATTAGGTCTTAACTTGATCGAGTCACATCTAAATGTGATTCGACCTTAATCCAGACTTAATCCTGTTAGGCTGGTCAATTATTAGCTTTCATGATCCAATCTAACCAACTGTTGATTCGGTTTGATCAACCATTAGACCTAATTGAGCTATCCAAGTCCGAACCCAATTTAATTTTATGAAAATGACATAGATCTAAAATTTTTAATTTTAGACCTAATTTAATTTTATAAGCTTAATTCATTAATTAAGTCTTGGGTTCATAAACAAAATATGTAAAATAAATCTTAAGATTTTAGGATCTAGGGTTTTGCAGAAAAGTAAATTTTTGATTTCTGATTAAGGATGAACACACAGTACCCGTATATGTCATAAGAACACTCATTGAATGGAAGGAGAGGACTTTTAAATCCTACTTTGTTCTTATGATCGGACGGCCATGAGAAACACCTTAATCAGAAATATAAATTTAACTACAAAACTAGTTAGATCTAAATTTATATATCACATATATAATTTAAGATCTAACTAATACATGCTTTGCATACATCTCATGTATCAAAAATTGATCTAATTAATATACTTTCAGATTTAATACATCACATGTAATATCTAAAAAATAAAATTTAAATTGAACTATTCAACATAAAATTTATTCTAGACAGTTACTAGAATAATTCTACAACTAGTCTAGGCATGCAACAGATCAATCTTATGTATTATCTAAATTTTTATTTTTTATTTTTGATCTGAATATAATATTTATATTATCAAAAAATAAAAAATAAATTAGATCTAAATTATATTTTAATCTCATTAAAACATAAACTTATAAGACTATTCATAGATCAAACTATACTTAGTTTAGTCATGCATCTCATGCATGTTAGATCTTCTTAGATTTAATTTTAAATATTTTAATTTCAGATCCTATCATATCTGATGTAATATCTAAAATCTATTAATATCAAATAAATTAAAAATAAAATCAGATCTAAATTAGATCTAAAACTGAGTCATGAACCTGGCTCTGATACCAGTTAAAGAAAAAATCGCCTTTTTCTTTGTAGGATCTTCCAGATTTCATCAAATCTAAGGTGGAATAATTTAAAAAAAAAAATATCCTATATTTATTTTTGATTTAAATCTTTAGATATAATTTTATTATTTAATATTAATTATAAAATAAATCTAAAAGCATAAGAAAACATGAAATACCTCAAGGGTAATCTGATTACCCTGTAGATGATCGCAGCAAGCCTGAGGTTCTGATTTAGCCACGCAATCGCCTGGCCTCTATCAGTATCCACTTAGGTAAGATATAGATTATATTCTCCTCATGAATCTCTACTCTAAAAAATCAGAACTAAATCTGATTAGGAAGATCTTCAAAAGTCTTCCTGAAGTTGGAGCAGCAGTCTGTCGAAGAAGTCCTGCAGCCTTCCTGTTCAAGGCATCACCATGCCTTAGACCTTTGCCAGATGGATGTCCAACTCCTTGGACATGAAAAAGAGAGGGAGAGATATAGTTGGGATATGTAGAAGAAAAAAGGAGGTGGCAGCTTTGATGGGTTTTGTGCAATCTCTTAAAACCCTAGGCGTAGACAGGGTTTATATAGACCCTGCTGCGCTACGCAGTGCCACATCATTTGACCAATCAAAAAATTCTAATAAATCCAAAAAAATTTTGATTGGTGGAGTGATGTTATTTGATCACATTAGATAAGAACCCCACCCTCTCTCCAAGAGTTGGTGCCAACTTTGGATAAGCACAAAGGAAGGTTGGCGCCAACTAGTCCATGTTGATCAAGACTCTCCATCCTTATCCACTTGGGGCGCCCACGTAATCCAATTGGGCTCATGCCATAATCTGATTATGATACCCAATTTAATATGGTTTTGGCATATGGACACTCTACAAAATTCCTCCAATGAGCTCTTGCCAAGAGGCCTTCAGTTTATGATCTATATGTCAACATTTGACAGATGTTCTAAAATGAAAATGGCAGATGACAGGAATTAGCAGGTGTTGTCTTAAATTTATCTCATGAATTAAGACAAGACTTTTTTGAGCTGGACAAGCTTCATTTAGACTGAGAGAAATATTCTCAAGGTTATCTGGATGAGTCAAATCACATTTGGCTCAGTCGAGATAGAAAAGATTATACGAGGAGAATGTTAGGCTCAATCATGTGCTAGCATGATTTCCTTGAACCTAATTGGATCTAATCCAAATCAATTGGGCTATCCCAATTGATGACATCCAGATCCTAACCCTTGTTAGTGTGACCTAGTTAGGTTCAATTCTGTATGGTAATGAGATATATCGTGATTTCATCATCGACATCATTGAAATTTCTTTTGATGGATCAGACTCTTCTGATTCAGACAATTAGAATGATCGATCATTAAGATCATTTTAACTACTCCCAAAATCTATCAGTGACACCTAGCAGTATATGGTGGCAACCTATCAAAACTGAAGACGAACCCCTCGGTGCAGCTACTTGTGTGATTGAGTTCCTCTATCATGAGTCCCGACTGAATTAGGGTTAAGATGAACTCGTCAAACCCAACATCAGTCATATGAATTAATTGATCGATCCGAGTCCGATGTGAAACTCTAATGAAAAACTTTTTTTTCATTATTTTACTCTGCCATGGCCATGGGCTTAAGGACTCGATCTTTCAATCATCATAGGACTACTCCTCTCATCTACCAAGGTTGATAGATCCCATTTTGGTGCGACCTAGTTCCTATAATGAATATGCTACAGCCAACATACACCTTAGGATTCTGAATGACTAGGAGATTGAGTTATGGTATAGTCAAACTATAACACACTCAAGGTGAACTGTCGATGCACCTCCGGTCAAAGAACTAGACACACAACTGCAGCATTGAGCTAGTCATCGACGAGAAGGTAGACTTCCTTATGACTGCTCGAGGTGGTCACGCTCAGTACTCTCATTCTCAATGAATATCTATACTTCAATTCGGTGTCTCCACATCACAAACTCAAGACACATCTACCCTAAGAAAGCGATGTACACCAATCTTTCGGATCGATCACCATCCTTGTGATGATCCTATGGTTAGGAGCTGTTTATGAGTTAGTTATGTAAATTCATGTCTTAAATTTTTAACTCTTGAAAATATGAATTGATATTCCTACTAACTCAAAGGATGTATCACAGACACAATGTATACAATGTGATAGAAGAATAACCCATTTATTGATTTATAGTCAAAATTATAAATTTACCCTTAGATTTGTACATGAATGTGTCAGTCAATTTGGCATCTAGGGCACACATCTAACAATACCTAGACCTACTACTAGCTAGATATGAAATCCAATAGGTCACACACATATAAAAATTGGCCAAGGATCCTTTTGAAAAAGGTTGATTGGAATTTTGGATTCAATCAGGGTTCCGGTAAGCATGCTAGCACGTGTGGAAATCCTTGCTCTTTTGGAGACCAATTTGGTCCCATCCCTTGCTAATTAGCTAGCTCAATTTGATAGACATTTGGATCAGGTCATATTATCTAGAAGCAGTCCAAATTAGGGTACCACATCCCATGTTAACACCAATTATGAAGAGTCCAAGTTGTGGTGGACTCTTGGTGCAAAACAGGTTCTGCGTACAAGTGTCGACGTGGGAAGAAAAAAATATTATTTTTTGTGAGATTAAAATATGTGTGGTAGCCTGAATCATCCTTCATCCTATAGTACATATCTCAAAGCATGAGATATATTTTTTCTAGAATTTTTGGGGAAGAGAAAAAATTAGAAAAAGAAGGATGTCTCGCGCGTGTGCGCGCAGAAGCATCGCATCTCTCTATGATTTGGAGAGTCCTTCTCCCTATCAAATACTTTCAGATTAGAATAATTTTTGGTGATAACATTCTACATTTGATAGGCTATGTTTGATAATTTTTTTGGAATTTTTACAAACTTATCTGGATGCCAAACGAATGCCATAAGTCAGTCCTAATGCTTGCACACGTGGTGATCAGCACTTGCATGAAGAGGTGTGAGGATAGCATCCTTTTGTGAGACTTTTATTATCATTTTTAATTTTTTCGAATCTAGATTGAATCTCCAATCTACATGGATTTTTGAGAATTTTTATGATTTGAGAAGGGATGTGAAAATATCTCTTCTTTGGTTGTATGCGTGCAGACCAGGGTGCTGATCGACGTATCATGGATAAGAGTCCTTCTGCTTGAAGGAACTCTTATCTCTGATAATCAGATCAGATATGCCTTTTGGATAAGGCATGTCCCTCTCTTTTGGCATCCCTCTGGTGGCTATAAATAGGTTGGGGTGCTAGGTATCCGAGGAATCAAAGTGGAGTTTTCAATTTCTCTTTTGTTGCTCTCTTTTCTTTCTTACAACCTATCTTAGTTTTAGGACAAGGCTTTGGGATTTAAGACAAAGCCTTATCTGGTCCTAACAAGGGTTGTAAGGATTCTAAAGAAGGAGAATCAAAAGTTCAGAGGAGGTTCTAAGAGGGTGAGGTCAGGTTCTTGAAGAAACTTGATCGGTACGAGGCTACTCGAGTTCTAGGGGCTAGAACTCTTGAAGCAAGGTGAAGGAGGAAGGCTGTCTTTGGTTCAATTTCCTTGTGGATCACCATTGGAGGGTGGACACTTGAACATCTTATAAAAACTAGGATTAGCACTATAGGTTTTCTTCTTATCCTAATTTATATTTATTATGCGTTGATTATTATAGTCAAGAGTTTCTGGGCATTAGGGCTTCCGATTTATTGGGTGTTTTGAATGAAAATTTTAAACACCTAACCCTTCCACTGTGCCAGCGAAATCCAACAGTGGTATCAGAGCCTATCTTGATTTATATAACCAAATATTAAATTATTATCTTGATTGTGATCAAGCATGAGTTTTTGGTTTGGTTCAAGTCGGGTCAAGGGTTGAACCCGATTGAACATCCAAACCCTATTATGTCTTAGAGATATGTTTTAAACATAAAATGCATGATGTATGTGTAGAATTTTCTTAGTAGATTAGTACTCTAATTGAAGTTCATCACCAGACCGTCTGGTCATAAGAGCAAGTAGGGTTCAGAGACCCTCTCTTCCTATTCAATAGGGTACTCTTATGGCGTGAAGGGGTGCCACCGTGATGTTCCAAGAAGAAGAACCATGAAAAGAGTATTTTATATTCATGCATGTTATTAGAACTTCATGCATATATGATATGCTTGAGATGTTTAGTTATAATCATATTGTATGATTCTGCTTCCATATCTTAGAGATATGATAAGATGCCATAATTAGTTGTTATGATTATTAAGATACAACTATTATAGTGCATTCTTGTGATAGATTGAATTAGAATGTGTTTAAGATCATTAAAGCCCTCATAAAAATCATATTAAGTTATAGTGTTGTGAACTGAAGCTGACCTATTTTTTTGAATCGATTAATTAATTGGTGTCTAAGGAGTGTTTCAAGTGCGATGGTTATTTAATTAGTTCCGTTGCTGATCTGACTAATTTTTATTGGTGTCTAAGAAAAGCAATGGGAGGACCCCCACCAATCTTAACACTTTTTTGGCCAATTAGATTAGTTTGAATCTTGAATGAAGGTAGCTTAGTGTTTTAAACACTACTAAGGGCCTTCCTTCATGCTAGGTTAATGTTACATCATGAACTATAGCTAGTTTGTTGTGTTACCATAAGGCTTGTCATAAGGATTGATATAATATAATCCTGATGCATAAAAGATGCTTACGGTAATTTTGGATATACTATTTTATTGTGCTAACACAAAGGCAATTATATTCAATTTTGACTGTATTGAAATGAAGGGTCTTACTTAACTAAATTATTATAGCTTGTTGTGTTAACACAAGGCTAATAATATTTTAGAGGCCAAGATAAAATATTGAGAATTGCATGAGATGTAATTGGAAAGAGTTTCCTATCTATAAACTCATAAGGGTTTATTGTGTTAACACAAGATTGTTATGAAGAATTAGGATCTCAATTCTATTAAGATAAATATAAAATATATCTCGTTTACCATAGGAGAGGGCTATGGTATCTGATAAAATAGTAAGAGACATAACTAGTTTTAAAAGTCCTCATCTAGTTATGCATGTCAAACATGAGTGGTCTACTTGTACTATTATTTTATGTAGATTTAAGTCTACATTATGGCTTCTTTATTTTTACCCCATAATATAATAAATAAAACTATGTTGATCGATACAACTATGTGGATTGGTTAAGGAACTTATAAATTAGGTTTATATCAGAAAAAAACTTTGATATTCTGGATATTTTTGACCCTAGATTGGTCAGTAATAATGAGAAGATAATGATGTCCGTATGCATATTATTTATGGCAAATTTAAAAATTGAGAGTATAATTGCAAGAATAATCTTGTAAGATTGAAGTAGGGTGTAAGTGTAATACCAAAAGGTCTGTATATGATACAGACTTATTTTTCAATTGAGTGATTCAGACTCTGATATTTGGGTATTGGATACCACCTGTGGATTGTACTTTTGTAGTTAGTTACTGTAACTACAGAATATCAAAGATCTGAAAAGAGGTAACCTCGAGCTTTATGACGTAAGTGGAGAGTCCATTAGTGCAGAGGCTGTAGGAACCTGTATGCTTGATTTACCTTCGGGCAAAATTTTAGAATTAAAAGACTGTTATTCATGCCAAAGGTCATTAGAAATATTATTTCTATACCTTTGTTATTAAAACAAGGTTATGAAATAAAGTTAATAGAAAATGGATACTTTATTTTTTTTTCTAATAAATTTTATGACAGTGGTTATATTGATAACAATCTTTTAATTCTTGCACTCAATAAAATATTTTTTATATTAAAAAAAATATGAAAAGAAAGAGAGAAAATGTGAATGTCACATATCTCTGGCATTGTCGTCTTGGTCATATTAGTGAGTCAAAGATAAACAAATTATACAAAGAAGAATTTTTTGACCCAAATGATTATGAATCATTGGAAACTTATAAATCTTGTCTCATGGGTAAGATGACCAAAACTCTATTTTCTGGATATGGAGAGAGGACAAGTGAGTTGTTAGCTCTAGTACTTATAGATGTATATGGATCGATAACAACTCAGGCCAGAAGAAGATACTCCGATCTTTATAGATGATTTATTAAGGTTCGGATATGTGTATCTTATGAAACATAAATTTGAAGCTTTTGATAAGTTCAAAGAGTACCAAGGTTTGGTCGAGAAATAAACTGAAAAAAAAAGTATCGAGCTTCTTCGATCTGATCGAGGAGGAGAATACTTATCTATTGAATTTCTTGATCATCTTAAAAGTAAAGGTATTCTCTCTGAATGGATCCCTCCTAATATGCCTCAATTAAATGGTGTAGCAGAAAGGAGAAATCGTACTATGATGGATATGATGCGGTCTATAATATGCTTCATTGATCTCCCAATATCTTTCTAGGGATAATGCCCTAGAGACTGCAACATATATATTAAACAAAATGCCTTCAAAGTCTGTTGCAAGCACTCCATATAAGATATGGAATGGAAGGAAGCCTAATCTTAAACATCTTAAGACTTTGGGCTGTCATACTTATGTCAAAAATATTTTTTGTACATAAGCTTAGTGCTAGATCAGACAAGTGTAGGTTTGTAGATTATCTTAAGAAAATTAATAGATACTATTTCAACCACCTTACTGAACAAAAGGTGTTTGTTAGTAGGCACGCCACTTTTTTGAAACATGAATTTATCCAAGAAGGAGGCAGTGGGAGGAATATTGAATTTATGAAAGTTCATGATCTACAAATCGATTCAGAAATATCAGTGGTTGGACCACAAGAAGATCCTCAATCAAAAGTATCTAAGGATGAGGTATATCCACTATACACACCTCCTCTTCGAAGGTCAGATAGAGTGCGTCAAGCATCTCTGAGATATAATTTTGTCATTGAGAATAACAATTCTATCAACATCATTTAGAATGTTGATCCACTGACCTATTCGAAAGCTGTCATGAATAGAGACTCAAATAGATAACTGAAAGCTATGAAATCTGAGATGGACTCGATGAATACTAACAAAGTGTAGACCTTAGTTGATGCACCTGAGGGTGTGACCCCAATAGGGTACAAGTAGATCTTCAAAAGGAAGATCAAAGTAGATGGCCAAGTAAAAACCTATAAAGCTAGGTTAGTGGCAAAGGTTTTCAGTCAAAGGCAAGGAATTGACTATGACGAAACCTTCTCACCAGTGGTTATGTTCAAGTCCATCCAGATTTTGCTTACTATAGCATCATACTACGATTATAAAATCTGATAGATGGATGTCAAGACCAATTTTCAATAGTAATCTAGAGGAAGAGGTCTATATGACTCAGCCAGAGAGATTTATCTCAAGTGGGAGAGCAAATCAAGTATGCAGGCTAATGAGATCCATCTATAGATCGAAGCAGATTTTGAAGAGCTGGAATATCTGATTTGATATGACAGTGAAAGAGTTTAGCTTTATCAAAAATATGGATGAACCATGTGTATATAAGAAGACAAGTGGGAGTGTTATTGTCTTCTTAGTTCTGTATGACGGTGACATACTGCTCATTGGAAATGATATCCCAATGATGCAATCGATCAAAACTTGGCTATCAAATAAGTTTTTCATAAAAGACTAGGGTGAAGCATTTTATATACTGGGTATAAAGATCTATAGAGATAGATCTAAAAGGATGTTAGGCTTATCCCAGTCACGGTACATAGACCTCATATTAAAGAGATTTAATACGGAGGTAAGTAAGAAAGGTTACTTGTCTGTAAGTTATGATATACGTCTCTCTAAGAAAATATTTCTTAAGACATCAGAAGAGAGGAAAAGGATGAATGAAATCTCTTATGCTTTGACTGTGGGATCAATTATGTATGCCATGCTATGTACCAAGCCTAATGTAGCTTATGCTTTGGACATAGCTAGTAGATTTCAGGCTGATCTAAAGAAGGATCATTGGAAAGCAGATGATAGCAAGTCAATATCAGGGTATGTGTTTATCCTAATTAATGGGGCAATGAGCTGGAAGAGTTCCAAACAGTAGATAGTAGCTGACTCAACTACTGAGCCAGAGTATGTTGCTGCTAATGAAGCTATTAAGGAAGCTGTCTGGATGAAGAAACTCATCATGGATTTAAGAGTCATTTCTAAGATTGAAAGATCAGTGTCACTCTATTTTTATAACACTGGGACCGTTATTCAAAATAAGGAACTTAGGTCTCATTATAGATCCAAGCACTTCTTCAGACATTTCCATCTCGTTAAAGATAAGATGTTGTCTTTGAACGATTAGACAGAAAGAACAATATAGCAGATCTATTCATTAAGGCCATACCACAGTAGCTATATGATCGCCATCTTAATTGTATGAGATACAAAGATGATTGGCTTTAGTGCAAGTGAGAGATTGAAAGAAGAGTACCCTATAAGCCAATCGTAAGTGTGTTGCGATGGGACTTTCTTTAAAATTTTTCAACACATGAAACGACATTTATTATTTGAGGCATTGATTCATCATATTAGCTGCATCTTAATATATCTAAGATTATGATGGATCCTAAAGATTAGGATAATGGTTTTAGGAGATATGAATGGGTCATGCTAGTGAGACCTAAAATCCTAAAATCTTAATCTTAAATATTCTTGATCGTAGGAGCATTGAGTCGGAGATGAATGTTCCAGATAGATTGGCACATCCTAAGTATGCTCATTAGAGAGGGTAGCAGATCTCACTAGCCACTTGTGTGAGACACTAATATAAGGATGTGGGTGCTCATTTGAGAAATGAGTCCACTGAATTGACTCGATGAAAGAGAACATCTAATGGAAGCCTTATTTGCATGTCAAAGATGGTTCTCTAAGTGGGAGTTGTGCAAGTGACCTTAGACCTGAAACCACCATGAAATCTTGTACGCATGAACCCATATTTTGGTTCATACCCAGACATGACATTAAGATATGTACAGGATGTTCTGGATATGGTGGAGTATGTATGAAGGTTTTGAGTAGGTCAATATAGAATCGATCACTCCTAGTAAGAGGAGATCGCATCCTGTGTATTCTCAATCCTAGATGACTCAGAAAAATCTTTTGGCCAAAAGCAGGAAGGAGATTAGAAAGAATTTCTAATGCTTTTTCATTAGAGTCATTATTAGTTAATTGAGAATCAACATGAATATGTATTTGAGTTTGACATGATTCCATACTCATGAACATATTCAGGGTGCAAGGATGATCGAAGGATTGAATTGCACAGTAATTTACCATTGAAGGGTAGATTTGGTATTTTCATCAAATTTTATATCTTTTGAATAGTCATGATATATTGCTAGATGTCAATCTTGACTTATAGATTTTTGACCAAATTAAAGAGTTTAATTTTTGATTGCCAATTAGAAATGATTCTAATTATTGAACTTGGGTTAGCTCGATTGGACCAAAATCGATTAGATTGAAATCTAATCAAATTTGATCAACCTATACCCAGTCTTACTACCGACTAGATATAAAATCCAATGGGTCACACACATATATAAATTGGCCAAGGATCCTTTTGAAAAAGGTTGATTGGAATTTTGGATTCAATCAGGGTTCCGGTAAGCATGCTAGCACGTGTGGAAATCCTTGCTCTTTTGGAGACCAATTTGGTCCCATCCCTTGCTAATTAGCTAGCCTAATTTGGTAGATATTTGGGTCAGATCATATCACCTAGAAGCAGTCTAAATTAGGGTACTACATCCCATGTTAACACCAATTATGAAGGGTCCAAGTTGTGGTGGACTCTTGGTGCAAAACAGGTTCTGCATACAAGTGTTGGCGTGGGTAGAAGAAAAAATATTATTTTTTATAGGACTAAAATATGTATGATAGCCCACATCATCCTCCATCCTCTGGTACATATCTCAAAATATGAGATATATTTTTTCTAGAATTTTTGGGAAAGTAAAAAAATTAGAAAAAGAAGGATGTCTCATGCGCGCGCACAGAAGCATTGCATCATTCTATGATTTGGAGAGTCCTTATCTCTATCAAATACTTTCAAATTAGAATGATTTTTGGTGATAATATTCTAAATTTGATAATCTATATTCGATAATTTTTCTGAAATTTTTTTAGACTTATCTGGATGCCAAAAGGATGCCATAAGTCAGTCCTAATGCTTGTGTGCATGATGATTAGTACTTGCATGAAGAGGTGCGAGGATAGCATTCTTCCATGAGAATTTTATCACTATTTTTAATTTTCTGGAATTTAGATTGAATTCTCAATCCACATGGATTTTTGAGGATTTTTTTAATTTGAGAAGGGATGTGAAAATATCTCTTCTTTGGTTGCATGCGCGTAGACCAGGGTGCTGATCGACATATCATGGATAAGAGTCCTTCTGCTTGAAGAAACTCTTATCTCTGATAATTAGATCAGATGTCCCTCTCTTTTGGTATCCCTCTGGTGGCTATAAATAGGTCAGGGTGCTGGGTATCCGAGGAATCGAAGAGGAGTTTCCAATTTCTCTTCTGTTGCTCTCTTTTCTTTCTTACAACCTATCTTAGTTTTAGGATAAGGCTTTGGGATTTAAGACAAAGCCTTATCTGGTCCTAAAAAGGGTTGTAAGGGTCCTAAAGAAGGAGAATCAAAAGTTTAGAGGAGGTTCTAAGAGGGTGAGGTTAGGTTCTTGAAGAAACTTGATCGGTATGAGGCTAGTCGAGTTCTAGGGGCTAGAACTCTTGAAGCAAGGTGAAGAAGGAGCGCTGTCTTTGGTTCAATTTTCGTGTGGATCACCATTGGAGGGCGGACACTTGGATGCCTTGTAAAAATTGAGATTAGCACTACAGGTATTCTTCTTATCCTAATTTATATTTATTATGCTTTGATTATTATAGTCAAGAGTTTCTGGACATTAGGGCTTCCGGTGCATTGGGTGTTTTGAATAAAAATTTTAAACACCTAACCCTTCCGCTGTGCCATCGGAACCCAACACAGACTACCTAAATTTTTAATTCAGGATTGAAAAATTTTTGGGCACAGTCAAGTACTTGTAAAGTTAGTACATGAATCAAGATGGAATTGATCACTCTAAAAAAATTGGAGAGAATGCTTTGTGTTTCAATTTAGTAAGACCTTGGCCAGGACAATCCTTGTGAGGAGTCATAGGATTTATTAGGTTGAGACATATAGTGGATGCACTATTAAGAGTTGACAATTTAAACTCTAAATTATCCTAGCATCAAGGGTCAAAGGGATGAATTATACGGTACCTATATCCAAATAGGTTCTCGAGCATTGCTTTGCATACATTCGGCCTATCCGGACGTCGGGTATCATTACTAGATGGTTACTCCGATTGGTACAAGAATCAGTTTTTGTGCTACCGACTTAGGTTCAAATATATAGAGTCACACACATTAGAAGTTTCTTTTCGATCACATAGCTTATCTGAAGAGTCTCAGTGGATGGAGACTCTGGTGAAGAGTCCCACTGGATGATGACTTTCCTGAAGAGTCCCACTGGACGGGGACTCTAGAGAAGAGTTCCACTAGACTTGGACTCTATCATTAATAGAGAATTAATTAGTGATTATATCATTAATTAGCTCAATTTGATTGAGCATTAAAGTCTGGATCAAATTTGATTGGATTGGATTCAATCAAGTCAAGTCTGATTAGGTTATGAGATGACCTAATCAGTAAGGGAGAAATGATCTTGATTTGATAGGATCTATGACTCAATTAATTTATTAATTTAATTATATTTAATTAAAATTATTGGAGCTTAATTAGATTAGATTTATCATATTTTATTTGGATCTAATTGGTTTGAGTTTGAAAGAAATCCAATTGGTTAAACCCTAGAGTCCCAAATGAATGGGACTCTCTCTCTTGCGCCATCCAAATTATCTCATGCCTTTTTTCACCACATAAAATTAGTTTATATATAAGAAAATAAGAAGATAATCCTTATTTTGTCACCCATTAAGGATAGAAATTGATTGATTTTGATTTAAATTCAAAATGATTTGAATTTCAACCTAAAATCTTATCCATATCCTTCCACACGTTGGCTGTTTTTGAAGGGGCCTATTGTGTGCAAAAAAAGGAAGATTTCCTGAATATTTTTCATACCCAATTTTCTTTGGTAAGTCTCTCTTTATGTCAGATAAGGATGAGAAAAAGTTAGAGTCAAATTGAAATTCAAAATGATTTGAATTGTAACAAACTCCAGCTCTTATCCTGTCTTACCTGGTTTGTGCGGCAATCATAAAAAGATCATAATTTTGTGCACCAACAAGAGAGAGCTTTTCACTGTGAGATACCAAAGAGAACGAGGGGCCAAAATCTTTCTTTGGGGCTTGAGGTTTGGATAGTTTTCTTTCTTTCTTGGCATGAACAAAAGAGGAGACCGTTCTCCTCTCGGGTGAGAGACCTAGAACTGTTTTAGATTTTTCGGTGAGGAAGAAACCAAAGAGAAGAGGGTCTTCATTTAATTTTTTTCTACCATCCAGTATCCTCCTCTGATTCATCTTCAATATCAAAAAGATCAGAGATGACCAAAGAAAGAGATCAAGTCATATCTATCATTAGAAGCCGACTACGCGAGCTAGCACTCCTGCGGAGGGCTGATTGGTCCGAGGGCTTCGTGTGGACCATCCGAAGAGGTCGGACGCTTGTGCGGCTATGAGTGATCAGAGAGAACTTTCAGATCTTCATTCTTGATTATAGAGTTTGTCTATCCATGCTCAGATATTAGGTTTGGAATCCTAGAAGTGGTAGATTAGATCTATTACTAAATGCTGTTTTTGGTTTACATGCTTGTCATTTTAGATTTAGATTTCTATGCATATAAATTCAGGTGATAGATCTATTTGTAAGAGTTTTAAGATCAGATCTTATGTATGCATTTATAGATTAAATAATTTAATCTAATATTTTTTCACTAAAATTTTTTTGAAATGCATATATGAAATCCCTAAGAATCCCAACAGGTCATACTTAAATAAAGCTACCTGTTGGGTATAAAATACCCCCAGCCGAAGTTCATAAGAGGCCAACTCTCCCGAGATCCCTCCGACTTAGTGCGGCATCTTTTCCAAATTTCTCCGACAGTCAAATTTCTGACCTGGTGTGACACTTTTCTAAACTCCCCCAACTGTCTGAGCTATGATAACACCCTTCCGGACTTCTCCAACGACAAACTTCTTTAGTCGTCCACTGGACTGCTTCAAATGTTCTCCGGGCTTCACTATCTACCGACCTTCTACAATGATCGACCGCTCTCCGGACCTCTTCCAGATCTCTTCCAGCCATGATAGATTCTAATTCGAATTTCCCAAACTTCGTCCACGGCCGAACTTCCCCAAGGACAGATTTCTACAGCAACCCGACTCCACCCATATTTCTACGACGGTTGACCACCTTTCTGATTTCATCCGAGCTCCTACGGGAGCCGGACCTCTGCCCCGAATTCCTATTGCAGGTAGACTTCATCCGAGCCCCTACTACAAACGGTCTACTCCGAACTCCTACTACAAATAGTCTACTCTGAGCTTCTATTACAAGCAACCTACTCTGAATTTCTACTACGAGCGGTCCACGTCAGATCTCTACTGTAAGCCTCCATCCGAGCTTCTATTGTGAACGAATTCCTTTTAGACTCCTGTTGCAGGTGGGCTTCAGCGAGCTTCTTCAATAAACAATCCCCATCCGGACTTCTACGAGAATCAGACTCTGACTGTACTTCTATAGCGGATAGATGTCGGATGAACTTCTACGACAGACGGGTTCCAGCAGCCGGGCTCCCCCAACAGCCAATTGCCCCCGACGTCTGCCGTACCTCCCCAACCATCAGCCTCAAATAATGTCAGTCGGACTTCAATAGTGCCGATCGGATTTCCTCAGAACCCTTCAGACCCCCTCCCAACGGGTGACCCTCTCCAACGCCATCCAAAATCCACCATCGGTCGACCTTCTATTGAGTTCCGCATGAAACCGGATGTCACCAACAGGAAGCTTTCGTTCGAGCTCCTACAGTAGATGACTTTCACCTGAAACATTACCGACCTCGAAACATCCGTGTATCTCTCAGAACGACGATGTGAAGAGCCGCTCTGCTTCATCAGGCATCCTAGCCGAGCTTCGACCGACAGATCCAAACTCTTTGACAAGCCACGACAAGAGCTGCCATCTTGCTCCACTCCCTACAACGGATTCCATGCGGCTCCACCACTCTCTGATAAGTCACGACAACAGACACCACTCCACTCCCTGCGACAAGCTCCACGTGGCTCTGAACAGCCCCTGACACCACTACTCTCCGCAATAAACTCCTTATGGCCCTGAACGGCCCACTACCAGGTGGTTACAAATATCGCTATCAATCTGTTACACCCTCTGCCTATAAAAAGGGGACCCCAGATACGTTATTCTCTAAGCTCTAATCTCTATCTCAAAACTCTGCTAAAATTTCCATTCGAGCACTCCATTCTTGTTGAGGCAGAGAACTGACTTGAGCATCGGAGGGTCTTGCCGGAGCACCCCCAACTCTGGTTTAAACTTTTTTTACAGGTCCAGACGGCGACCGCGATCATCCCAGCTCCAGCTTCTCTGACATCGATGGATTTTTGCACCAACAGAATTGGTGCTAGAAGAAGGGGTGTGTCTTCACGGTACCCTTGTTCTTAAAGGAGTGCTCAACGGGACTGATTTTAGTCATCTTCTCTGACATCCTCTTTTCCTTCCTCTACTAAATCTTCGCCCAATGCCTCCCCGTAGAGCATCCACTAGGCGATCCACGGCCTCTGCGGTCAGATCTCAGGCTCCGGCCTCACCTCCAGTCTCTCAGGCTCTTCCTCCTCCTTTGGCGATGGCGGTCGGCGTGGAGCAATTCGACCTACTGGTTCTGCAGATCAGAGGCCACGCTGAAGCAGTGCAGACCATGCAACAGCAACAACAGCCGTAGGCATCGGTGTGGTTGGAGAGAACGTCGTCGGAATTTCAAAATCCAGTGGTTGGATGGGCCACTTGGGCCAGTCACCCCATCTTTCTCGGAAAGACAAATCCGAGGGTGGAGAGCCCTCAGTCCGATCACGATTCTACTCCTGAAAGATCTCTACCTCCATTCTGCCTGAAGACCCTCGAGACCTGCAGTTGAGAGGACTTCCTGGATCGAAGGCTCCAGGAGATGAACCAGTGGATCGAGGAACTTCGCCACGCTCCCCCCGCTTATGGTGAAGATATCTGTACTGACCCTCCCTTCTCTCAAATAATCATGTAGGAACCGATCCCGCCAAACTTCAAGCTCCCTCAATTCGAAAGCTACGACGGAACCTCGGATCCAATCGACCACCTGGAGGCCTTCCGAACAATGATGCTACTCCATGGCGCGTCGGACGCCATCTTGTGCCGAGGTTTTCCATTCACCCTGAAGGGAGCAGTAAGGAACTGGTACTTGGCATTGAAGTCGGGTACCATTTTTTCTTTTGATTAGATGAGCCATCAGTTTGTGGCTCATTTTGTTAGCAGCCAACATCCCCGGAGGGGTTCGGAGTCCCTCATCAACATCAAGCAGAGGGAAGGGGAGTCCATTTGGGCTTACATCAATCGTTTCAATATCGCCACGTTGGAGGTCCGGAACTTGGACCAATCGATCGCGATGGCCGCTCTGAAAGGCGGCCTTCAAAAGAACGACCTTCTGTTCTCCATGGAAAAGAAGTACCCCAGGGATTTTGCCGATTTGCTGGCTCGGGTCGAAGGATATGCCCGAGCAGAAGAAGCCTTCAAGATGAAGGACGAGGAGACCACGAGAGAGCGACAGGTGGGAGACTCGATCAAGCCCGCAGTCGAAAAAGACTGAGTGAAGCTCGACCCCATTCTCGAACTCCTCCCGGACATAGGCACGTTTGGAATCCTCCCTGAACTCGTAAACAGAGAAGCCCAGACCGTCGAGTTCGGCGAGGCTCTCCTCTCGAAAGATTCCACAGCTACGCCCTCTCAATGCATCGAAAACTCAAGTACTGATGGAGGTTAGGGAGCAGCTCCCAAGGCCGGAGAGGATGCGCTCGCACCCCAAAAAGTGCAACCCGAACAAATTCTGCCTCTATCATCGTGACCACGGCCACGATACGGAGGAATTTATTCAGCTCCGAGATGAGATCGAGGAGCTCATCAGACGAGGTCGGCTCGACAGGTTCATTCGACGCCGACCTGAAGGAAGAGAAGATCGGCCTAGGACCCTGCCACAGTCGGAACCACCAAGGAGGGAGGAGCAGCCAGAAGATCGGCCTCCAATTGAGAATCTCAACTCCGTCTCAGGGAGACCCCTGGCGGGGAGCAAACCTTCTGCGGCTATAGGGTTCAAAAAATCTACGAATGTATTACCAACAACTTTGCCCTGAATGAAAATTCTTTTCATATTCGCGCATCTTTTTTCTTTTGGTATGAGCTTATAACGACAGAAAATAACTCCCCCATACAAATAAAATTAAGCATGTTAGGAACAGGAGGAGAACCTCATCCTAACATGAGCAAAGTTGAAGGCTCGATTTTCTAAAGATCGGATGGGGGGAGAGGCCCTTACAACGGCCCTTATGTGCCCCCACAGCCTTGTTAGGAACAGGAGGAGAATCTCGTCCTAACATGAGCAAAGTCGAAGGTTCGATTTTTTAAAGATCGGATGGGGGGAGAGGCCCTTACAACGGCCTTTATGTGCCCCCACAGCCTTGTTAGGAACAGGAGGAGAACCTCATCCTAACATGAGCAAAGTCGAAGGCCCGATTTCTTAAAGATCGTATGGGGGGAGAGGCCCTTACAACGGCCCTTATGTGCCCCCACAGCCTTGTTAGGAACAGGAGGAGAACCTCATCCTAACATGAGCAAAGTCGAAGGCCTGATTTCTTAAAGACCGGATGGGGGGAGAGGCCCTTACAATGGCCCTTATGTGCCCCCACAGCCTTGTTAGGAATAGGAGGAGAACCTCATCCTAACATGAGCTGAAGCCGGCTGTCAGAAACAAGGTGAGGACCTCATCCCGACGCAAGCAAAGACTCGGTTGATCGACAAGGAGGAAAGCTTCCCCAATGATTCCTCTACACTCTCACGATCCCATCAAGAGCAGAGGGAAGACTCTCACTCAAACACAGAAGAAAGGGGGAAGCAAAAAAAAATAAGTGACGAACTACACCAGCGATAGGTAAAAAACAAACTACATCAAAAGCACAAGGGACCTTGTCTCGACGGAAGAGAAAACCCCTATCGAAAATCTCTGGTCCCTAAAGGTAAATCGACATGGCAACAGCCAGGAACCTTCAAACTGCATCAACATCGAACAAGATGAAAGACAAAAGAAGTTCAACAAACGATGACTCAAAGCAAGAACCGACGAGGGATTACGAACTCCATCGATGTAGAACAAGACATAAGACAAATGGAGTTTGGTAAACAACCATTTATTACCAGAATAGACAAGGTAACAGATAATTTCATTTCCATTTCATTGGTGAAGTACTCATTACAAAGCCTTAAAGGCCAAAAAATAAAAAGATAAGGAAGAGGAAAAGAAAAAGAGGCTTTAAGGAAGCCCAGTTTCTTTCGATTTCGAGCTCTCGGTTCCAGCCCCCGCTATGGATTGTCTCAAATTTTTGACTTCCTCTTCTTGCTCCATCTTTTTCAGTAGCATATCCTGGAACATCCGGTAGAATCGTCGGTGCTCGTCCTCTAACTCTCGAAGCCTCTTCCTCAAGACCTCAGACTCTGCCTCGACGTCCTTGACTGCCTGCTGCTCGTGGACCAGCTAAACTTTCAGCCACCGTACTTCGGCTTCCTCCTGCCCAAGGGCTACGAATAGTTCTGCCATAGTCCCCCTCAAGGAGCAAAGCTCATCAGAACCTTGTGCAGGGACAAGCTAGACTCTCTCGGACAACCACCTTTAAAGGCGGGCAACTTCATCAGTCGCCATATGGAGCCTCCTTCGGTAGTCCTCTACTTGTCTGCTCCAGTCGACTCGGTGGGTGTCGTAAGTCGCCTCGGCATCCCACAGCTATTTTTGAAGGTCGAAGAACCTCTTTGACCAGTCTTGATCGCGGTCAGTTTGGACTGTGAGTCGGGATGAGCTCCCTTCCAGCCAGTCGATCTTCTCCCATGCAGCCACCAGCTTGACTTTAAGGGAGCTGATCTTGGAAGCCTGAGTCCACGATCGATCGCTGGCACATTTTCAGAGTTCCTCAAGCTCCATGATGAAGTCGGATTTCCTTTTGGTGTATTCCATGAGACTTTTCCTGTGGAGGTTTCAAAATCGAGTAGCCTCCGTGGTGACCTCTGAATGGCTCTCCTTCAGCCGACGAAGTTCGTCTTCCAGCCTTTTGGATTTTCTTGTCAACTGATGAACTTTCTTTTGAAGGTCTCGTATCATCGACTTCAAGGGAATACCCTCCGATAGGGGAAGAGCTTCGGCAAGACACTATCGTTGGAGGACAAGAGCGTCACGACTCAAATTAATGCCAGAAGATAAAAAGAAGGAAAAGGATACAAAAAAAAAAAGAGGGGGGGGGGATCCTCCATAAAGACAAATCCGGATTTATTGATCAAATAAACTTCAAGTACAAGAGAATGAAGGAACAATCACCATAAAGAAAAAAAATACAAAACTAGAGGTTCCGGACCTCTGGGGTAGAAGTAGAGAGGGTCGGCATCCTCGGAAGATCGTTAGCGGTGGCCATAGCAGTCGACGAGGTCCAGGCTGGAAGAGGATTGGCGATGACATCAGATGGTCCGGCTTCATCATCGGATGCCTCGTTCAGGAAGCTGAGATCCAATTCAGGAAACCTCCCAGCCACCTTCTCTTGGCAGAGCTCGAATCTCTTGATGAAGGCATCCTGGCCGAACTGGACCTTCAGATCTTCCATCTCAGAGGAGCCTTTGAACTCCTCCACTGCTCGAGCCCTTGCCTCCGAGACCAGGGATGGAATCCATGCTTTCAGCTCCGAAACCTGCTCCTTCAATTCGAAAGCCTGCTCCTTCCACTCAGAAACTTATGCCCTCAATGCAGAGACCTCGGCCTCAGCCTTCCCTCTCTCCTTCTCCAAGATAGTCCTCAGATCGGATGAGGTTCATCCCTCCTTTTCTAGTGCCTCCTGAAGGCTCAGGACCTCGACGATCTTCTCCTCAAGACGGGCGGCCCCGTCTAGGCGACCTTCTTCTGCCTGAGCTGCCTCCCTCTTGACGATCTTCGCCGCCTCGATGTTGGCGACGAGCTGATGCCCAATCTGCAAGAAAGGTTGGGGAGTCGATATGAGAGCTCAAGACTAAGTTGAAGAAGCAGGAGGGAGGAAAAAGGTGAGTTAGCCTACTTCAAGAAATGATCCCAGAGAGTCCCAGACCCGCAGCTTGGGATCAGCAAGGATGATCCTCTCGACGACCTCGGGCAGGATGCACCCTTCGACCAGCCTTTTTATCAAGTCCCTGTTGTTGAAGGGATTCTCCCCCATGTCTTCCTCAGAGCCACCGACCCCCTTGGTGGTAGCCCTGCAACTGCGACTCCTCTGGGCTAGGGTCTTCTTTCTCTTCCTCCCTTTGGCCCCAGGTGCCCCCTCGGGACGAACCTCTGAAACAGGACCCTCAGCCGGGGGGCTCTGTGAAAGGGTTTGGGGGACTTCAGGTTCGGCATCAGAGGAGACTTCGACGGTGATGGACGTCGGAGCAGACGCGGCCGAGCTTATCCCCTCTGTCCTGGCTTTCTTCACCGACCCCAAAGTTGAGGTGTCCTTTCTCTTGTGGGTCTTGAGACCCTGGGCTAACCTCCGAGCCACGCTTGCATCCATATCTGCAATAAAAGAAGATCAGCATGACTTTGAGATAGAACAAGAAGAAGGGGAAGTACCCAAAAAAAAAAAGAGAGAGAGAAGAAGAAAAAAAAAACAAAAAGGGGAGAGATACCGATAGGGTTAAGGGGACTCAGGCCGACGTTGAACAAAAGTTTCTCCCTCAGAAGTTTGGGGAGGAGGGGAGCTTGATAGACCTTGAGTTTTTTTGAGGCCTCAAGGTCGTCCCTTTCCAGGCTAGAGGCCTGACGGGCGGAATCCCTCAGAGAACCCCAAGGGGGTAACCCTAGCTCTAAGGTTGGGCATCGGACGTAGAAGAACCTCTCCTTCCAGTTATGGACAGAAGAGGGGGCACCTTTCAGCAACCCCTTTCTACCGAACTGGGGGGAGAAGTACCACCAATCCTTTGTCGAGGGATGGCACTTGAAGGTGTAGAAGTTCTTAAACAAAGGAAGAGTCGGTCGAACTTCGGCTAAACTACAAAGGAAAAGAAACCCTATCAAAAACCTAAAGGAGTTCGGCACGACGGAAACTAGAGAAATGTTTAGAAAACGAAAGAGAGCAACAACGAAGGGCGACAGCGGGAGCCAAAGTCCAGCACGGAAGGCCTCCTGGTACAGACAGAAGCGGTCGGAAGGAGGGGCGCTAGCCCAACCAGATGGCCCGGGAAGCTCCAGCTCGTACTCCGGAGGAACTCCATACTGAATCCTTATCAGTGAGAGTTCATCCGGAGTCAAGGAACCGGGGATGGTGTCTGGCGCAAAGGCCGAACAAGGTTCGATCCTAGCTACGGGTTCGTCTACGGTACCGGTACTATGGGGAACTGGGGCTGACGAACTCCTAGAACTGCTAGAGGAGGAGATATCAGAGGATATTTTGGATCAGATGGAAGCCACAAAAATCTCAAAAAATTGGAAAAAATAGCAGACAGGCCCTCAAAAAAGCTAAATAAACAGAATACGAAGAAAGAAGGATAGGAAAACAACAGAAAGTATCGAAACTAACCTAGATCAACCCCAGGAGCACAGGAGAACGGCGAGAACGATGGAGGTCGACTCGACGAATGCCTAAGGCTGGGAAGGATGCTAGAGGAAACTGGAGCTCTCAGGGAAGAAGAGAGAAATCGAGGGATTCTCTCAAGCAAAGTGAAACCTATGAAGGAGGAAAATGTGTTTAAATAGACCCCGAGATCTAGCGCACTTATGATTTCGGATCCCCGTTGGCCAGTCTGTATTCGCCGTGTGTCCCACCCACCTTGACAGGCTGTTGGAAATGGCAGGTGGCTGGTAAAGTCATTATTATGCCGTACCTAGAGCCACATCCTAGCGGGAATTCCAAAAAGTAGAAATCTTTTTCGAAAAGACTCCGGTACCAGCATGCCGAACGTCAAATATCTGGCAACCACCAAGCATGGAAATCGAGGGAGCAACTTCGGCTGTAAAATTTTTTCTGTACTTCATTCATTCAAAACTCGAACTCGAAAGTAGGGGGACTGGTGTTGGGTATAAAATACCCCCATCCAAAGTTCATAAGAGGCCAACTCTCCCGAGATCCCTCCGACTTAGTGCGGCATCTTTTTCGGATTTCTTCGGCAGCTGAATTTCCGACCTGGTGCGACGCTTTACTAAACTCCCCTAACTGTCTGAGCTATGATAACGCCCTTCCAGACTTCTCCAATGATGAACTTCTTTAGTCATCCACCAGACTGCTTCAAATGCTCTCCGGACTTCACTATCTACCGACCTTCTACAATGATCGACCGCTCTCTGGACCTCTTCCAGATCTCTTCCAGCCATGATAGATTCTAATCTGAATTTCCCAGACTTCATCCATGGTCGAACTTCCCCAAGGATAGATTTCTACAGCAATCCGACTCCACCAATATTTCTACGACGGTCGACCACCTTTCTGATTTCATCCGAGCTCCTACGGGAGCCGGACCTCTGCCTTGAATTCCTATTGCAGGTAGACTTCATCCGAGCCCCTACTATAAATGGTCTACTCCGAACTCCTACTACAAATGGTCTACTTCGAGCTTCTATTACAAGCGACCTACTCCAAATTTTTACTACGAGTGGTCCATGTCGGATCTCTGCTGGAAGCCTCTATCCGAGCTTCTATTGTGAATGAATTCTTTTCGGACTCCTGTTGCAAGCGGGCTTCAGCCGAGCTTCTTCAATAAACGATCCCCATCCGGACTTCTATGAGAATCAGACTCTGACCAAACTTCTATAGCGAATAGATGTCGGATGAACTTCTACGACAGACGGGTTCCAACAGTCGAGCTCCCCCAACAGCCAATTGCCCCCGACGTCTGCCGTACCTCCCCAACCATCGGCCCCAAATAATGTCAGCCAGATTTCAACAGCACCGACTGAATTTCCTTAGAACCCTCCAGACCCCCTCCCAGTGGGTGACCCTCTCCAACGCCATCCAAAATCCACCACCAATCGACCTTCTGTCGAGTTTCGCATGAAACCAGACGTCACCAACAGAAAGCTTTCGTCTGAGCTCTTGCAGCAGATGACTTTTGCCTGAAACGTCAGCGACCTCGAAACATCCGAGCCTCTCCCAGAATGATGATGTGAAGAGCTGCTCTGCTTCATCAGGCATCCTAGCCGAGCTTCGATCGATAGATCCGAACTCTCTGACAAGCCACGACAAGAGCCACCACCCTGCTCAACTCCCTGCAATAGATTCCACGTGGCTCCACCACTCTCTGGCAAGTCACGATAACAGACACCACTCCACTCCCCACGACAAGCTCCACGTGGCTCTGAACAGCCCCTGACGCCACTACTCTCCGCAGCAAACTCCTTATGGCCCTGAATGGCCCACTACCTGGCGGTTACAAACGTCGCTGTCAATCTGTTACGCCCTCCACCTATAAAAAAGGGATTTCAGATACGTTATTCTCTAAGCTCTAATCTCTATCTCAAAACTCTGCTAAAATTTCCATTCGAGCACTCCATTCTTATTGAGGCAGAGAACTGACTTGAGCGTCGGAGGGTCTTGCCGGAGCACCCCCAACTCCAGTTTAGACTTTCTTTGCAGGTTCCGACGGCAGCCGCGGTCATCCCAGCTCCAACTTCTCCGATGCTGGCAGATTTTTGCACCAACACTATCCTTGTGGATAGCACAACAAAGCAACACTATTCAAAATATGCCATAAGCATCAAAATACACTTGATCAACATCATATCAATTTCTATAGCAAGCTTTGTGGATAGCACAATAAGCTCACTAAGATTTTGACATAGTTTATCGATCAAGTTCGAAGAAAGGCCCTTGTAATGTCTACATCACTAATCAATCTAAGTCCAAAATTTAATAAGACCAAATTGGCTAGGTTAGTAGGTGGGAGGCATCCCATAGCTATTTTTAGACACCAACAGAGTTGGCCAGACCAGCATACGAATCTAATTAGAAAATCATCTTTCATACTTTCATCGACACCAATTGATATAAAGAATTTGACTTTTGAATTGAAAGTAAATCCTGACATTACAACTTAATATAATTTTTAAGAAAGACTTTGAATTGGTCTCAGCACATCCTAACTATATCTACATAAAATGTACTCTACATATTATGCAATTTGGCATGTAAACACAAATCACAATAGCAATCATATAATCATGCCAAAAATTCAAATAAGGGTGCATTAGAAGTCATAACATATGATAAGCATATTGAAAAATAAAGCAACCCCAAATTATATTAGGCATGCATAACACTCTTAACCGTACATCGATTTAAGCATGAAGCTACCATGATAAAATAAATTTCAAATTATTAAAAATTTATAATTTTAATAATTAAAATTTAAAATCATGGTACATATAAAGTCAAAAATATTTTTTTTGAGATTAAAGATTAATGCTAAAAATCAATGTAACATATTTGGCAATATATAATCAATAACAATTTTATGCAACTATTTTGTACTTATTTGATCGAATCAGATAAGGATGGCTCTGATACCACTATTGGGATCCAATCATATAGCAAAAAATAATTTTTAAAATTTTAAAATCAAATAAATCAATAGCTTTATCAAATAAAACTATCGAGTCAGAATCCAAATCCTAAAATCACCTTGCTGATATCGATGAAACAAAAACAAGCATGCAAAAGAGATAAAATTTTTACTTTCACTAAAAAGGAAGAAGTGGCATATTGGTGTTCTCCATGAGACCCTAAAGTAAAAGTTTTCCAACAGTGATCCACACAAAAGTTGATCAAGGTCCTTCCTAACCGGTGCGTCATCGCAGCCTTGTCTTCTCAAGAACACTGCCAGCTTCGAACTCATGGTACGATCGCACCAAAATCCAGTTGCCTCCAAGCTTGCCACCAAGATCATGCCAAGAAGATACTCTTCAAATATCTCATAACCTAGGATTTGATTTTTGGCTCCAACATATAGAAAAACCAAACCCTAGGGCACACTAGCAACTCTTGCTAAATTTCTCACCACCCTTCTTACAAATTTTGCAACTCAATTTTCCCTTGCCTTTTTCTTAAATTTTTTTCAAAATTTTTTTTATGCTTTTTACATTCCTAATCTCTGGTTTCAATCCAAAATCATAGTAGCTAGCCATATGGGACATCCCATATAAATAAGGGACCAAGAGATGTGTCATGGGATGAAGGGGCGCCAATCTTTGGTGCTCCAACTTCTCATGCAATGAATAAATTCATCGTATAGAATTTTTGATGCATGAGATACTTGTAGTAGAAGGACTCTCCTTGTCTTACATTCCATAAAAATTTCACTTAATTTTGGTCACAATTCAATGGATATCTGGTTGAGAATTTAAAGCAACGCGTATTAGTTAAGAGCCTTCATGAAGAAGGACTCTCTAACTTCACATGCTAAAAAGAGGTGGGGCAGCATTTATTTTTGGTGTGGCTTTTGGTGGACATAGAGAAGTCCTTCTCCACTTGAAATTATTTTAAGTTGGATAAGCATCCAATTTAAATTGATCAAATCTCATTAGATCAAAGGTAACTGGTCTAGGTTAGCTCAAATACTTTGATCTAAATCAATTTAGGAACTTGGGTTAATACAATATATTAGTATATCAAATTAACCCATAGAATTTATATTAACTCTAATTAGATTAGATCAAGATTAAATTTTAAAGTGTGTGACCCATTGGGTTTCAAATCTAGCCAGCAGTGGATCAAGATTTTCGATGTAACCCTAATACGATGAGATTAGGTCATCCGAAGAGTCCTAATTAACTTGGCCTCTTTCAAATTAATTTTAGAATTAAACTCTTTTAATTTTAATAAATCTATAAGTTAAGATTAACATCTAGCAATGTGTCATGACTATCTAGAAGATTTAAAATTTTGATGAAAAATTATCAAAATATCCTTCAGCAGTAAGTTACGTGTAATTTAATCTTTCAATCAAACAATATTTTAGATGAGCTGTGGGTATGAAAATATGTCAAATCTAATCACTTATCTTTATATATCTTGATCTAAAGATAATGATTTAGTTGATGATGCATTAGAAATTTTTTTCTAATTATTATCCTGTTTTGGCCAAAGACTTCTGAATTATCGATCTGTGAGGTCACACAGGATGTTCACTCTCCTTATTAGGAGTGATTGATCCCTTATTAATCACTCACAACCTCCATGCACTCTTCACCATATCCAGAACACCTCATATAAGGATCAAAGAACCAAGTTGGGAAGTGGATCAAAATATGGATCCAAATACACAAGGTACCATATTGATCTCAGGTTAAAGGATCATTTACACAACTCTCACTAGAGAAACATCAGTTGACATATAAATAAGACTCTATCTGATATTCTCTCATAGGTCAATTCAGTGAACTCATTCTCTAATGAGCACCCATATCCTTGTATTAGTGTCACCCCACAAGTAATTATGAGATCAACCACCCTCATTTCTGAGCATACATAGGACATGCTAGTCTTACTGGTATCATTGATCTCTGACTCAATATATCAATGGTAGAAATATTTTAGGTCATGGCTACCAAAGATTTAGGTCTCACTAGCATGATCTCATCACGGCCCTAAAATCATTATCCAGACCTATAGAGTTCATTATAACCTTAAAAATAATAAGATGCAATATATAATGAATTAAAAATATTTATTTATTAATAATATAAATATCAATTATATGAGTCTGAAAGATAAATTATAATAAACATCCTATCGCATCCTATATGCGATTGGTTTGTAGGACATTATTCTTTTACCTTCGAGTGTCCTCCTTACGTGCTCTATATCATCATGGGCTTAGTGGCAGTCTCTCTCAGCCCCAGACCTCTGTCTTTCGAGGTCTTCGATCTTTTTTTTAACCTTTCTTATCTTGTTATCTCGATGATTGGTCATCTCTTGGGCTTCTCAAAGGGCCTCTTCAGAAAGGTTGACTTCTTTGATCAGCTCAATGTTAGCTGACTTTTCCTGCTCCAAAAGATACTCCAGTCAATCTATCTTTTTCTTCACTACCGTAAGCTCCAATGCCGAAGCCTCAAAAGTGAAGCCGATGAAGCTGGCCAAACAATGTCCTATCTATACAAAATTTATATAAAGCCATGTGAGATTAAATGCTGCAAGTTACAGGAGATCAAAAGAAGAGATCCAAAGTTTTCCTACCTGAGCAAGAGGCCTTAGGGCACCAATCATCCGATGTTGAGCCCCTTGTCTGTTCAAGTACTGTTTCTCACTAGGTGAAAGAAAATTTTTCAAAAACTCCATCACGGTCTTGAGATTCTCTATTGGAAATGGAGTAGAAGGCACTGGTTGTGAAGGACTCACTTGGGAAATAGCTAGGGAAAGAAATAGGATATGAATCGCCTACTCCAAAAGGTCCCTAGTCTCCACCACAATCACTGGAATTTCTTCCAGATGATCGATCGCATCTATTACTTGTGTCTCCTCTACTAGGATCTCCTTTGTTGGAATCTCCTCTAATGGAGCTTTTATCGCAGCCTCCAATGATAAAACTATGAACTCGACAATCAAAGGGTGATTTTCATTTCCCATGGCCACGATAGTTGATTCGGTGGCCAAAATCTTGTCTTCACCACCTATTGGGGCTGGAGGACCAAGGAACAAAATTTTGGCCTACCTTCTTCGAATTGATGCCAGTTTAAGGTTCCTCAGGAGTTCCAAATTCATCCTATCTCTGAGAGTTGCAATGAGAATCTAGAGCAAAAGGGGTTGCATATGTTGTGATGAAGTCCTTAGGGTGTGACTCCATGCATACCAACCAAATGTGGACTTTGGTTGATGCGCCTGAGGGTGTGACCCCAATATATTATAAATGGGTATTTAAGAAGAAGATTTGAGCTGATGGCCAAGTAGCAATCTATAAGGCTAGGTTAGTGGAAAAAGGTTTCAAACAAAGAGAAGGTATTGATTATCAAAAAATCTTTCTATCAGAAGTTATGCTCAAATTAATTTGGATTTTGTTTACTATAGCTACATATTATGACCATGAGATCTCACAAATTGATGTAAAGATTCTTTCCTTAATAAAAATTTGAGAAAGAAGTCTATATGACTCAGCTAGAGAGATTTGTCTCTAGTCAAAGAGCAAATCAAGTATGCAAGCTAAAAAAAATCTTTATAGATCAAAGTAAGTATTGAACAGTTGGAACATCCATTACAGTCAAATCATTTGATTTATCAAATATGTGGATGAACCATGTGTGTACAAGAAGATAAGTGGGAGTACCTTTTTCTTTTTAGTTTTGTATATAGATGACATACTACTTATTAAAAATGATATTTTAATATTGCAATTAGTCAAACTTGGCTATTATAGAAGTTTTCTATGAAAGACTTGGATGAAGCATCCTACATATTTCATATAAAGATCTAGAGAGATAGATCTAAGAGGATGCTAGGCTTGTCCCAGTCTAGATATATAGATCTCATGTTCAAAAGGTTCAACATAGATAAGTGTAAGAGAGGTTACTTACCCATGAGTCATGGCAAACATCTCTCTAAGAAGATGTCTTGTAAGACACTTGAAGAGAGAAAGAGAATGAGCACAATCCCTTATATTTCAGTTGTAGGTTCAATTATGTATGCTATATACCATATCTGATATAGCTTATACTTTGAACATAATAAGTAGATTTCAGACTGATCCAGAAGAGAATCATTAGAAAGCTATGAAAAATATTCTCAACTACTTGGGAAGGACTAGAGATATTTTTCTAATATATGGTAGATCAAACTTGAAACTAGAGGGATATATAGAATCTAGCTTTCAATCTAATCCTGATGATAGTAAATCCATCTCAAGATATGTACTTACTTTATATTAAAGAGAAGTAAATTGGAAGAGTTTCAAATAGCAGACTGTAGCAGACTCGATTACTG
>NC_026004.2:72022801-72248611 GCF_000442705.2 Elaeis guineensis | reverse complement strand
TGAATTCAAATCAAAACCAAACCAATTCTTTCCTTAATGAGAAATAAAGAAGGATTATTTTTTGATTTTCTCATGTACAAACTGATTTTGTACGGTGAGAAAAGGTGTGAGACAATTTAGGTGGCACAAGGGATAGAGCCTACTCATTTGGGATTCTAGGGTTTAACCAATTAGATTTCTTTCAAACCTAATCTAATTAGATTTAAATAAAATATGATGAATCTAATCTAATTAGGTTCTTATAATCTTAATTAAATTTAATCAAATTAATAAATTAATTGAGCCATGGATCCGATCAAATTAGGATCATTTCTCTCTTATCGATTAGGTCATCTCATAACCTAATCAGACTTGACTTGATTGAATCAAATTCAATCAGACTTAATCCAGACTTTAATGCTTAATCAAATTGAGCTAATTAGTAATCTAAATTAATTAATTAATCCTTCATTAAAGATAGAGTCCAAGTCTTGTGGGACTCTTCTCTAGAGTCTCCATTTAGTAGGACTCTTCAGTAGAGTCCCCGTCCAATGGGACTCTTCACAGAGTTCCTATCAGTGGAACTCTTCATCAAAGTTTTCGTTAATTGAGACTCTTCAGATTAGCTATGTGATCAGAGAGAAACTTCTAATGTGTGTGATCCATAAGTTCGAACCTAAGTCGGTAACACAAGAATGATTTCTGTACCAATCGGAGTAACCATCTAGCAATGGTACCCAACGTCCAGATAGATCGAAAGTATGCTAAGCAATACTCAAGAATTTTTTTGAATATAGTTACCGTATAATTCATTTCTTTGACCCAAATACTCAAGGTGACCTAAGGTTTAATTCCAACCCTGATATGATCATCCACATTGTATTTTAATTTTTAAAATTTATCACATGAATTATCCGATCAAGATTTTACTGAATTGAAATACACTGATATATTAACTCCTACTTATGCAGAGGGGTCAATTTCATCTTGACTCACACATCGATTTACAAGTATTTGACTATGTCCAGAAATCTTTCATCGCTGAATTAAAAATTCAGGTAGTCTGGCACCAAAGCATAGTGAGTTACTTGCAAGTCATCATGATGATCTCAGGTTAGAGGGACACTTATACCTATTTCTCTTCAGAGTGACTCTTGACAATAGAGTACTTCAGAGTTGGTCATGTTCAGTGAAATGTACTCTTATATTTTACCTGCATGCCATACCAGCATCTTCATACTCTTTGGGTAAGAGGATAACCAACCTATATGACACACAATAACCTACACTTGATATGTCTATCATCCTAGTAATAATATATCATTTTGGGTCGCGAACTCATTTAAGGGACTAAACGATATATCCTCCTATATCGAATCAAAATAGTCCTAAGGACTTCATCGCATAACCAGGAGTTCAAAATAAAATGTATACAATGATAAAAAAATCAAATAATATTTATTAATTCAATAATTCATATATAATTACAATGATAAGTACAACATCAACAGGTTGATGATAACTTTGGGATAACAATTTTCAACACTCGTAAATCTAGTAGGGTCTCCCAAACTCTTGAAAGATACATGAGTATGCTTACGGAGGAAGTAAAGAAAATATTCCTTATGGGAGATAAGGATCATGGTGATGATCTCCATACCTTTGATGAAGTGATGTCTGATATCGATTTCGAGAGATAGTTAGATATAATGAAGTCAGAAATTGACTTGATGTATTAGAACCAAGTATGGACCTTAGTGGATCCACCCGAGGGTATAATACCCATTGGGTGTAAATAGATCTATAAAAAGAAAATAGGTGTCGATGGTAAGGTAGAACCTATAAAGCTAGGTTTGTGGCAAAAGATTATAGCCAGTGCAAGGGCATTGATTATCAAAAAAATTTTTCATCCATAGTCATGCTGAAATCCATCCGTACTCTGTTTGCTATTGTAGCTTATTATGATTATAATATCTAATAGATGGATGTGAAAACTACTTTTCTGAATGGATATCTTGAGGAAGATATCTATATGGAGCAGTCTTTGGGTTTCACATCTGGTGATGATGATCAAAGAATTTGCAAGCTACAAAAGTCCATATATGGATTAAAGCAAGCTTCTCGGAGTTAGAATCTTTATTTTGATGATGCGATCAAATTATTTAATTTTCTCAAGAACGCCAAGAAATTTTGTGTATATAAGAAGGTCAGTGGGAGTGCAATCATATTTCTCATATTGTACGTGAATGATATTCTCCTTATTAGGAATGATATTTCTATGCTGACCACAGTCAAAAGATGGTTGTCTAAGAAATTATCCATGAAAGATCTAGGAGAAGCATTCTATATTCTTGAAATAAAGGTCTATAAGGATAGATCTAAAAGGATGCTATATTTATCACAAAAGATGTACATAAAGAAAATGTTGAAGAGGTTCAGCATGGAAAACTCTAAAAGAGGACTTTTATCTCTTAGATATGATATTCATCTTTTCAAGATGATGTATCCAACCACATTCGAGGAAGTTCAGTATATAAGTAGGATTCCTTATGCCTTAGCCACAGGAAGCCTCATGTATGCCATGCTGTGTACTCAATCTGATATTATCCTTGCTGTAAGTATCACAAGCAGGTATCAATCGAATCCAGATGAGGAGCACTAGATAGCTGTAAAGAACATCCTTAAGTATTTGAGAAGAACTAAAGATTTATTCTTGATCTTTAGAGGAGGTTCTAAATCACGAATCGAGGGGTATACTGATTCAGACTTCATGTCTGATCCTGATGATAGAAAGTCTATGTCAGGATATGTGTTCATATGCAATGGTGGTGCAATCAGCTGAAAAAATTTCAAGCAACCCATCATAGCGGATTCAATCATAGAGGCTGAATATATCGCTGCTTTGGATGCTGCAAAGAAAGGCTTCTGGTTCAAAAAATTTATTACGAAACTTAGGGTTATGATATTAGATGCCATACCACTTTACAGCGACGACAATGGAGCTATAGTACTTGCTAAGGAGTCGAGGTCTCATCAAAAATCAAAGCATATCGAATGGCGGTATCATATTATACATGACTACCTTGAAAAGAAACATGTCAGGTACGAAAAGTAGACTCTACAGACAACGTAGTAGATCTGCTGACAAAGCAATTGAACTAGCCAAAAATAAAAGTCCATCTTGAGAGGATGGGACTTAGATTAGTGGCCAATTGGTTTTAGTCTAAGTAGGAGATTGTTAGATATATGTCCTAGAAGCTAATATGACTGACACATGATAATAAAGCTAGGATATAATTTTATACTTAATATATTGATTTGATTAATAAAAAGATAAATTTAATTTTCATTCAAGAGTGATATGTCCTAGAATCATCCATAGAATCAATATTTTGATACATATTCTCAAAATATTGAGAATTAGAGATATGTATTTAATTCTTAAATACTTTTGATCATAGTATCATCATGAGGACAGTGATCGATCCAGATAGACCGACACATAGATCGCTTCTTTTGGGGTAGATGAGTCTCTAGTCTACAATGTAGGATACTAGACGATGAGTGCAGGTAGTTGTTAGAAAATAACTAGTACTGAGCATGACTATACGAGAGATCACGTGGATTTCTATTCGATCGTCAGTGATTGTCTTGATGCTATAGTTGTGTGAATGATCTTTTGACCTGCAATGGTATGACTACTTACAGTGAAGCTGCTGAAGTTTGACGGATATATAAACATGTCTCAATGAGCCCTTGTAGTGGATGTTGGTGATAGTTGGTCCATTGTAAGAGTAGGATGTGCATTAAGATAGAATCTATCGATCTTGATAGAAAAGAGTAATCCTATGAGATTTGAGAGACTAAATCCGAGAGTCTGTGACCACAGCGGTGTGATTCATGAAAATGAGTTTCCATAAGGATCACAGTTGGACTTGAGCTGATCGAATCTATCATATAATTGATGATGAAATTTGACGATTTATCCATAACCTACCATCTAGTTGGGACTCACGATAGAGGGATTGAATCATACATGAACTATACCTTGAGATTTTTTTTTGGTTCTACTGGGTTGTCACTATGTAGTGCTAGGTATCACTGGTGGATTATGAGAGCTCACTAGGGTTGCTCAGGATCGACAATCCTTGATGAGTTAGAGTAGAATTATTTCGATCCATTAAAAAGAGTTTCAATGATACTATGATAGAGATCATTGTATATCTTACTATCAGATAGAAGTAAACCTATGGAGTCACACAATAAAGGGATTAGACATAAAATAAGTAATTGGGCTTATGAAGTCTCAATTGGATTTAGAGAAACCCTATTGAGTTCAGGGTAACCTTGCTAATACATGGTTGGACCCAATTTTCTCTTTATATTTGAATTTCTTATTTGATAAGATTAATTCAAATTTAATTACCTGTTATAACCTAAATAAATTTGATTCATTGGACTCCAATTGTTGGGTGCCTAAAGTTTTGCAGCTTATTATGATTATAAAATCTGGCAGATGGATGTGAAAACTGCTTTCTTAAATGGATATCTTGAGGAAGATATCTATATGGAATAGCCTTTAGATTTTACATCTGGTGATAGTGATCATAGAATCTGCAAGCTGCAAAGGTCCATATATGGATTAAAGCAAGCTTCTCGAAGTTGGAATCTTCATTTTGATGATGCGATCAAATCGTTTGGTTTTCTCAAGAACGAAGAGAAACTTTGTGTATACAAGAAGGTTAGTGGAAGTGCAATCATATTCCTCGTGTTGTATGTGAATAATATTCTCCTTATTAAGAATGATTTTATGCTAACCACAGTCAAAAGATGGTTGTCTAAGAAATTTTTCATAAAAGATGTAGGAGAAGCATCCTATATTCTTGGAATAAAGGTTTATAAGGATAGATCTAAAATGATGCTAGGCTTGTCACAAAAGCTATACATAGAGAAAATGCTGAAGAGGTTTAGCATGAAAAACTCTAAAAGAGGACTTTTATCTCTTAGACATGGTATTCATCTTTCCAAGATGATGTGTCCGACCACATCCAAGGAAGTTCAGCGTATAAGTAGGATTTCTTATGTCTTAGCCACTGGAAGTCTCATGTATGTCATGCTGTGTACTCAACCTAATATTATCCTTGCTGTGAGTATCACGAGCAGGTATCAATCGAATCTAGGTGAGGAGCACTGGATAGCTATAAAGAACATCCTTAAGTACTTGAGAAGAACCAAGAGGTGGGGGTGACTAGTAGAACTCTCCTATAGGGCTTAAAGATCAGGTTAGATCGGACAGAGAAGTCATGGATAGATGAGCTTTATCACGTGTTATGGGCTTATCGAATCACTCAGAGGATCCCAACTGGCGAGATTTCTTTCAACCTCGCATTTGAGACTGAAGCAGTCATTTTTGTGGAGATCAAGCTCCCTTCCCTCAGAGTTGAGGAGTACAATGAAGACACTAATTCGATATGACTCCGAGCTAATCTCGACTTGATTGAAGAAAGCAGGGAGCGTACCATCATGAGAATGGCTGCCTACCGCTAGAGGGTAGCTAAGTATTATAATGCTCGGATCAAGACTAAAGAATTCTGAGCTAGTGACCTAGTATTGTGGTGAGCTAAAGTTTCACAGCCCACTGAGCAAGGGAAGCTATCATCCAATAGGAAAGATTCCTATCAGGTGGATGAGGTGGTATGCCCTAGGACCTATCGACTGAAGCAACTCGATAGACCCCACTCCCTAAGCCATGAAATTCGATCAATCTGCATATATACTATTAATGATGCTGTAATATCATGTTACTATATATATAAATTTTTAGATTCATTAACTCGTGTTTGAACATAAAAGTAGTATGAAAGGCCGAAGCTCCTGTTTGACGAACTCTACTAAAGTTTTCTTGATCGAAACTGACCTTACAGGGATTTTTTTGATCGAAACTATCCTTGCTGAAGTTTTTTTGATCGAAATAGACCTTACTAAGATTCTTTTGTTGGGAACCAAACTTTTTTTATTTGAAACCAAAGTTTCTTTGATCGAAACCATCCTTGCTAAAGTTCCTTTGATCGAAACTGACCTTACTGAGATTCTTTTATTCAGAACCAAAGTTTTGATTCTTTTGTTCAGAACCAAACTTTCTTTATTCAGAACCAAAGTTTCTTTGATCAGAACCATCTTTACTGAACTTTTTTTGATCGAAACTAACCTTACTGAGATTTCTTTGTTTGAAACCAAAATTTCTTTGTTCGGAATCAAAATTTCTTTGATCGAAACCATCCTTGCTGAAGTTTCTTTGATCGAAACTGACCTTACTGAGATTTCTTTATTGGAAATCAAAGTTTCTTTATTCAGAACCAAAATTTTTTTGATCAAAACTATCCTTATTGAAGTTTTCTTGATCGAAACTGACTTTACAGGGGTTCCTCTAATCGAAACCATCTTTGCTGAAGTTTCTTTGATCGAAACTGATCTTATCGAGATTTCTTTATTCAAAACCAAAGTTCCTTTGTTCGAAACCATCCTTGCTAAAGTTCCTTTGTTTAAAACTATCCTTACTGAAGTTAACTACCTTGCTAAAGTTCCTTTGGTCAAAACCATTTTAATTGGAGTTCCTTTGCTTGGAATAGTTCTGCTTAACTTTCTAAGGTCGGAACTAAGTTCGTCACAAAGCTCAGAGTCCCTTAAGTCAGAATGGATTCATCTAAATGTGGGGAAATTCAGTGCAGGGGTAAAATGATAATTTTAAAACTTTTTTAAAATCATTATTTTACAGTGAAAATTATTAATTAATCTAATTAATTAATAAAAATTTACCCTACAATAGGATCTAAATATGATATATAGCATGCATGCATTTAAATTTAAAATTCAAATTTGAACAGTAAACACTTTACTGTAATGTGTTCAGAACACAATACCTTTGTACGGATAGTAGATCACCGTAATCTGATCATCATCGAGAGAGTCTGATCATCGTGATACAACCACACAATGTGTTTGACCTCTATAGATCATCCACACGAAGCTCTCAGTCTGATCGACTCCTCACAAGTGCTAGCTTGTTGTAGAGCTCTTTCGATGACTGATGCAGATCGAACTCCTTTGATCGATATCTGTCGATTCTTTGGATGCTCTAGATCATCAGCAGATATGCTTGAGAGGATGTTAAAGATCTTCCTAAAATTTGGTGGGCTCACAATACTCGTAGCTCACCTTCTCACTTCCTGAACTCCAGGCTGAAACCCTGAAGAACTCATTGAAACTCTGCGCACACTTTTTCATTCTTTTCTTTCTTTTTCTTTCGGAAGGATATAGACCTTCACCTTGCACATAAAGATTTCTCACATCCAGATTTTCTTCCAAAATTTTTCTTGCACACACCCCACTCTTCTCCTCCTTTTAAAACAATGTTAAACGTCTTATCCACGTGAGAGGATAAAGATGAGTAATTGCACATTTGAATTCAAATCAAATTTTGAATTCAAATGAAAACCAATTTATTCCTATCCACTAAGGGTGTGAAGAGGAGGGTGTGGCTTAATTTGTGTGTGAGTGATTTCATGAGAAATATTTTTTCGTGTAATAAATGGGGCATTAAAAGAGAATAAGGTCAAGGCGCTAAGATTGGTTGCTCATTCAAATTCAAACTTTATTTTGAATTTGAATGGCCAACCAATCATCTTTATCCACTCATTTGACACATTAAAGTAGGGCGTGAGGAGGGCTTTGCATGAGGAAAAATTCATGAGAACTTCCTTCTCATGAATTCAAATGGGTGCAATGGAAGTGAGGTGGCACAGGGAGAATGGGTCAAGGTGGTTTCATTATTTAAACCAACCTAATTGAACCAAATAAGTTAGACCCAATTAGACTAATTTAAATCTAACTAAATTAGGCTTAATTAAGCTTAATAAAATCTTAATCAAATTAGGAATTGATTAAGCCCAACCCCTGATCAAATCAGGGACCAAACCATCTCGACGATTAGGTCAACTCTTAACCTAATCGGGTCAAACCCAACTGAATCCAATTCAATTGGACTTGATCTAAAAATAATCACTCAATCAAATTGAGTTAATTAGTAATCAAATCACTAATTAAAACTCTAATAAATATTGAGTCCGAATTCGATGGGTAATCGGATATCAGAATTCATCGATATGTAATCCTGATCGAAGAGTCCCAAACCAGTGGGACTCTTGACCCCAGTACCCAAAATGTGTGGGACTCGTGATCAGAGAATCCTGATTCTCGATCACAGAGTCCCAGACACGTAGGACTCATAGTCCACAAGCATTAGGACTCTTCATCAACCATCAAATCAGATAGGAACTTCTAATGTATGTGACCCCGCAGGTTCGAACCTAAGCCGGTAGCACTGGAATCAATTCCTGTACTAATCGAAGTGACCATCTAGCAATGGTACCCAATAACCGGATAGGTCGAATGGTCGCAATCACAATACTCAGAACCTACGTGAATATGGTTACTGTATAATTCATCCTTTTGACCTCTGTGTTTAAGATGACTCAGGGTTAAACTGTCAACCCTGATTAGATCATCCAAATCGTGCTCAACTCAAACAGTCCTGTGACTCCTCACAAAGACGACCCTGGCCAAGGTTTTGCTAAATTGAAACACGTCTGTACACAACTCCTAAACTGGAGTGGTCAATCCCATCTTGACACACACACACCGACAAGTCAAGTACTTGACTACACCCAGCAGCCTTCCTCACTGAATTAGAAATTCAGGTAGTCCAGTGCCTAAGTGCAGTGAGTTGCTTGCAAGTCACTATGGCGGTCTCAGGTCAGAAGGATATTTATACCCATATTCCATCGAAGTAAAAATTGACAACAGAAATAGCTCCGAAGTCGGTCACGTTCAGTGCAGATGTACCCTTATATCTCACCTGTATGCCATACCAGTGTCTTCACACTCATTGGTTAAGAGGACAACCAACCTATATGGCACACAATGACCTATGCTTGATAAACGTTGTCGTCCTTGGTAACAACATATCATTTGGTCACGAACAGATTTAAGGACTAAATGATAAATCCTCCTTTGTCGAGTCTAAATAGTCCTAAGGACTTCACCACAACATAGGAGTTCATTAGAAGATGAAATATTTTGTGATGAAAAATATCAAAATAATTTTTATTAATTCATAATTCATGTACATATACAAAAATGAGCACAACCGTCAACAGACTGATGATTGACTTTGAGACACTATTCCCAACAATCTCCCACTTGGCCTAAAGCCAATCGGTGCAGTATCTAATACCCATCTTCGACTTGTAGTCATCGAACTCTTTTACCGCAATGGCTTTAGTGAATGGGTCAGCTAGGTTCTCCTTTCCGTCGATCTTCTGAAGGTCGACGTCACCTCGATCTATAATTTTTCGAATGAGATGGTAGCGACGCAGAATATGCTTCGTCCGCTGGTGTGCCTTGGGTTCCTTCGCTTGAGCAATGGCTCCAGAGCTGTCACAGTAGAGCAGAACTGGACCAACAAGGGAGGGTGCTACTCTGAGCTCGATGATGAATTTTCTCAGCCACACCGCTTCTTTGACAGCATCTGATGCAGTGACATACTCTGCCTCGCAAACTGAATCAGCCACTATGTGTTGCTTGGAACTCTTCCAGCAGATAGCCCCACCATTAAGGATAAAAATAAATCCCGACACACTTTTGCTGTCATCGTGATCAGACTAGAAACTAGAGTCTGTAAACCCGATAAGTCTCAAGTCCGATTCACCATAAACAAGCCACTGATCCTTAGTATTTCTTAAATCAAAAATTAAAATATATAGAGTATTAAATCAAAAATTAAAATATATATATAGAGCATGAACTACATGTTGATCATATCAACATGTTTCTATACTACATCTAATGTATGTATTAAATAATAGATCAAATCTATTACCTTGCAAGTTAGATGTTCTAACCTCGCTGATCTGGGCTTGAGGATGATGTTGCAAGCCATACACGCATCCGACCTCTAGGAGTCATCCACACGAGCCCACGAATCTCGATCAAAAGTCCTGCTTCAAGAAATCAGCACAGTATGCTAGTACTACGCTGATCCTTCTTTGATGATTGATCAGGTACCTCCTTCTTCTTGATTTGGACTCTTTCAAAGATAAAAAGTAGGAGGAGGAGTTTTAGATCTGAGATGCTCTCAGGAAACTCAAGATGGAGGAAGGAAAGAGATGAAAACAAACAACCCTAGAAGAAGACCCTCTTCTTCTTCTCGTTTCTCTCTCTAGACACCCTATCTTGTGTCTATTATATCTCCACGACCCAAAGGTATTTCTTTCTGATTTTTGGATGGCCCAAAGGTCGCTCAAATCTATGTCTTTTTCAAAAATTTCATGAAGAAACTCATTTTATATAGAGAGATATGATAGAGTCCTTGTCTAAGTCAAATACCTAGTCAAGGCTTATCCAAACATGGCAAGATAAGGGGTGCCCAACTCTTGAGCACCTCCTCCTTATTTTCATGCATGGATTACAAGAAAAGGATGCACAATGTGTACCCTAAAATCTATAAAAATTTTAAAAAAAATTTGGATAAATTTGATGCAAAATTGAAAGAGTTTTGGATTTCTAAAGCTCTATCTCATAGAATTCGAAATCCAAACTTATTCCTCTTTGATTTGATCCAAACCACCTTCCATGTAAGAAAGAAGAAAGAAAAGCTTTTGTGAATGTGGGAGAGACCTGGGAGAGGGCTTTTGTCACACAAAATAAGAGGAGATTGGCATTGAATGAGAGAGAGGGCGTGGGGAAGGCTTATGTGGCGCAAGGTGGAATCCTAGTGTTACTAGGATTCTATCTTATGACTTGTTTTAATTTGATTTTTCAAATCAAATCAAATCAAAATTAGATCAATCCAATTAAAATAGGTCTTAACCTAATTAATAACTTAATTTAATCAGATTAAATTAGATTTAAATCTAATTTAATTTTTTAATCAAATTAGAAATTAGATTGACCCAAGTCCTAGTTGAACTAGGACTAGTTTTTCCTTGCACTTGGCTTATCCAATAAACCAATTGGACTTGATCCAATCAAGCCCAAACTAAATCTAATTAAATTATATTTAATTAAACTTAATTTCAGCCCATTGGCTTAATCAAATTAAGTCAATTAGCAATTGAATTGCTAATCGATCCTCCTACAACACTTGCACTAGATTAAATGTCAATCGTATTGATCATTTAACCCTAGAATGATTCTTAATCGTTGATCAACCATCCGATCGGATCATGAACTCTAATGTGTGTGACCTCATAGGTCCGAACCTAGGCTGGTAGCATAGAAATAAATTTTTGTACCAATTGAAGTGACCATCTAGCAATGGTACCCGACAATCGGATAGGTCAAATGTGTAGAACAACATCCTTAGAACCCATGCGGATATAGTTTTCATATAATTCATCCTCTTTACCAAAATGATCATAAGATACCCCAGAGTTCAACTGTTAACTCTGATCAGGTTGTCCACATTGTATTTCAAAATATCAAATCCATCTGATGGATTACCCTGGCCAAGGTTTTGCTAAATTGAAATACAGTGACTCATTCTTCTCCAACTCTTGGAGTGGTCAATCCCATCTCGATCATACTCTGACTTCGTAAGTACTTGACTATGCCCAGAAGCCTTCTATCTCTGAATTAGAAATTCAGTTAGTCCAGTACCAAAGCATAGTGAGTTGCTTGCAAGTCACTGAGGCGATCTCAGGTCTAAGGGACACTTATACCTATATCCCATTAGAGACATTCTCGACAGCAGAATACTCTGGAGTTGGTCACGTTCAATGATGATGTACCAGTACATCTCACCTGTATGCCATACCAGTGTCTCCACACTCTTTGGTTAAGAGGACAACCAACCCATATGGCGTACAGCGACCTATGCTCGATAGAAGCTGTCGTCCTTATTAACAGTCTATCATTTGATCGTGAACAATTTTAAAGACTAATCGATAAATCCTCTCTTTATCGAATCTAAATAGTCCTAAGGACTTCATCATAACAACGGAGTTCATTAGAAGATGAAAGCTTATGATGGAAATGCCAAATATATTTTATTTATTAACAAATCAATTACAATACTTGGTTGCTCAACCATCAACAGCTTGACGATTGGCTTTTTGGGACACATTTTCCAACAACTCCCACTTGTCCTAAAGCCACTTAGCACAGTATCTAATACCCATCTTCGACTTGTGGTTGTCGAACTCCTTTATCGCTAGGGCTTTAGTGATGGGGTCGGCCAGGTTCTCCTTTCTGTCGATCTTCTAAAGATTGATGTCACCTCGATCCATGATCTTCCGGACCAGGTGGAAGCGATGCAAGATGTGCTTCGTCCGCTGATGTGCTTTCGGTTCCTTTGCCTGAGCTATGGTGCCAGTGTTGTCGCAGTAGAGCAGGACCGGACCATCGAAGGAGGGTGCTACTCCGAGCTCGTTGATGAATTTCCTCAGCCACACAGCTTCCTTCGCGGCATCCGATGCTGCGATGTACTCCGCTTCACAAACAGAGTCCGCCACAGTATGCTGCTTGAAACTCTTCCAGTAGATGGCTCCATCATTCAAAGTAAAGATATAACCCGACATGCTCCTGCTATCATCATGGTCAGATTGAAAGCTAGAGTCTGTGAACCCCACAAGTTTCAGATCTGACTCGCCATAAACCAACCATTGATCCTTAGTATTTCTCAAATATTTAAGAATGGCTTTAACCACTTTTCAATGATTTTCTCCAGGATCAGATTGGTATCTACTCACTACTCCTAGTGAGTATGCCACATCTGGTCTTGTACATGTCATGGCATACATGATAGATCCCACGGCTGAAGCATATGGGACTCTACTCATACGCTCTCTCTCTTCAGGAGTTGTCAGACAATCCTTCTTAGAGAGAGAAATTTCATGGCCTATCGGTAGATAGCCCTTCTTGAAATTCTCCATGCTGAACCTCTTCAGCACAGTGTCTATGTACATGGACTGGGATAACTCAAGCATCCTTTTAGATCTATCCCTATAGATCTTCATCCCTAGGATGTAGGATGCTTTACCCAAGTCCTTCATGGAGAACTGTGATGACAACCAAACTTTTATTCTCTGTAGTGCAGGGATGTCATTCCCGATTAAGAGAATATCATCCACGTACAAGACAAAGAATACCACAACTGGATCATTTGCCCATTTATAGATGCAGGGCTCTTCTCCATTCTTAATGAAGTCATACGTTTTGATCACCTTATCAAAATGCATGTTCCAACTTCGAGAAGCTTGCTTCAATCCATAAATGGATCTCTGAAGCTTGCATACCTTGGACTCATCTGTAGATGTAAACCCCTCAGGTTGTATCATATACACCTCTTCGGTCAGCTCTCCATTCAGAAAAGCTATCTTTACATCCATCTGCCAGATCTCATAATCCAGATGGACAGCTATTGCAAGCATTATCCGAATGGATTTGAGCATTGCCACAAGGAAAAATATCTCGTCATAGTCAATACCATAACGTTGATGATACCCCTTGGCGATCAGACTGGCTTTATAGGTCTCCACCTTTCTGTCTGTGCCCCTCTTCCTTTTGAAGACCCATTATATCCAATGGGTTTAACCCCTTCAGGTGGGTCAACCAATGTCCATACATCGTTGACCTTCATGGATTTCATTTCAGATTTCATGGCTTCAAGCCATTTTTCGAAATCAGGTCTCTGCATTGCATCCATATAGGTGATCGGATCCTCATTATTCTCATCAAGTTCGATGGGATCACCATCCCGGACCAAGAAATCGTAGTATCTGTCCGACTGATGTGGTACTCTACCAGATCGCCTTAATGGTGCAGGTATATTGAGCTCCGGATCTGATCTAATCATATCCGACTCAGGTTCAGCTATTGGTGTCGGTCCTTCTACCTATTGAACTTCATCAAGTTCAACCTTAGAGGCAACGGTTCCTTCATCAAGGAACTCTTTTTCTAAAAAGATTGCCTTAAGGCTGACGAACACCTTTTGTTCATCAGCATGGTAGAAAAAATATTCTTTTGTCTCTTTGGGGTACCCTATGAATGAGTATTTGTCAGACCTAGGTCCAAGTTTGTCTGTGACTAATCGTTTGACATAGGCCGGGCACCCCCAGATCCTAAAGTGTGAAAGTGCTGGCTTACGTCCTGTCCATATCTCATATGGAGTCTTAATTACAGACTTACTTGGAACCTTATTTAACAGATAACAGGCCGATTTGAGTGCATATCCTCAGAAGGATATCGGCAAGCTAGCAAAACTCATCATGGATCGGACCATGTCTAATAGAGTCCGATTCCTCCTTTCAGACATACCATTATGCTGTGGTGTTCCTAGAGGAATCCATTGGGAGAGAATCCCATTCTCTCCTAGATATGTAAAAAACTCACTAGAAAGGTATTCCCCTCCTTGGTCAGATCGAAGAGTTTTAATACTCTTTCCAGTTTGTTTTTCTACTTCACTTCGAAATCGTTTGAACATTTCAAATGAATCCGACTTATGTTTCATCAGATAGACATATCCATATCTGGATAGGTCATCCGTGAAAGTTATGAAGTAGAAATATCTACCTTTAGCACTTGTGCTCATGGGCCCGCATACATCAGTATGTATTAGGCCCAAGAGATCAGTAGCTCTCTCACCTTTTTCAGTAAAAGGTGACTTGGTCATTTTACCAAAAAGAAAGAACTCACAGGTTGGAAGTGATTCACAATCACTGACTTCGAGGATTCCCTCTTGAGTCAACCTGTTTATTCTGTTCTTGTTTATATGACCTAGCCTACAGTGCCATAAGTAGATATCTGACACACTATCTAATCTAGGGTGCTTGCCAGTAGAACAGACTCTTATTGGGCTTGATCTTTCAGGTCTGGTCCTGCACTGATGTCCTAGCCTGAACATGCACCTTCTTCACTTTCTTCTTCTTGTTCTTCTTCCCTTTCTCAAAAGATCGAGAACCAGAAGATGAACCTCCACTAAGTTCACCGACTCCTTGTGAAGTTGGTGATCTTTCTCAAAATTCTGAAGCAACCCCAGTAACCCGTGGTAGTTCTCTTCAGGCTTTGTCATTCTATAATGAGTGAGGAATGGGAGATAAGACTTGAGCAGCAAGTTCAGTATTGCTTCTTTCCCAAGCTACTCATGCAAAGGAAAGTCGAGCTTGCTCAATCGTTCTATCAGCTCGATCATGTACAACACATGATCAGTGATAGAGGCACCATCCTGCATTTTGGCGTTGAAGATGGCACAACTAGTCTTGTGCCTCTCTACGTCATCGGGTGTGCCAAAGGCATCCTCCAACACTTGAAGCATGTCCTTTGGCTGAGCCATCTCGAACCTACGACTGAACTCGTCGCTCATGGTAGCCAGCATGATACAGCGTACCGTGGTCCGATCACTGAGCCACTTCTGGTAAGTGTCTCTGACTGTTCCACGTGCATTGGCAGCTGGCTCCTTAGGTGCAGGATCCATTATCACATATAGGATCCGTTCATACTCCAGGACTATCTTCAACTTTCGATACCAGCTATCGAAGTTGGGTCCCACCAACTTATCATTGTCCAACAATGATCGGAGCGATAGGAAAGTGGCCATATTTGCACAAAAGAGTACCATAACCTAATTAGTAATTGATTCATTAAATCTAAAGATTTTGATTTTAATCAAAAGGTTTCTCCCATTATTTTATTCGAATTGGTAGCCTCTACCTCCAATTCGAGGAATTACCCTAATTCCTTAGTGGGTACTAGAATCTACTTAGACTGCACACAAGCCCACTTTGGTTGGCCAACCCATGTACATCTAAGGGTAGGTTCATAACCAATTGTTTCTCTAAACAATTTCTAGTAATTTTAATTTTACCCCAGAAACCTGATCAGTAGGCTTTGGCCTCCACTGTAAGGATCAGGTTAGATCCAACCATTAACATGATTATACTTGGTGTATCTAACCAACGAATGATTAAGTCCAACTTTGGTTGGCTCACCTAACCACCATTAGAGAGACACTTCCAAGTTGTCATATGATGAGTGATAATTCCATTAGTCAACAAGCACCAGGCCTTTGGGTCTGCAATGATTATTGAGTTAATGGACTCATTATCAAACACCTTAATAGGAGGCTATGACTCAGTTATCTCCATAACTTTATCATTTTAAGGATCTAATAATTTTAGAAGATTTAAATAATTTAGAGGATGAGGTCAGATGAACCAGCTTATCATGATCCTCCCACTGGCTTCACCAAGTCAGCTTAAGGGAGACCATTAAAAGGGTTGGTCTAGGAGCACCTAAATCAGTCACACTGATTTACCTAGCTGATATGGGTCAGCTCGAATAGTCAAGTGATCCGATCAAAATATAATTTCACCAAGAGGCCAAGTAAGTTCGATCAGTGGGAGGGTCGGCCAAAGCTTGCCTTAGATACCATCAGAAATGGCCAGGTAAGCGGGCTCCCAATTAAAAACCACTGGTCTGATTTACCTTAGACACCAACTGGTTTAATTAGTTTCGATTAGATCAACCTAACAGTTCATGCTAGACCACTTAGCCAAGAATCAAGTCCATTTGGTTCTTGTTAAAGACATGGACTTGACCAACTACAACTATTGTAATTGATCTAGAGAATCCTTGACCTAATCTAAGACAACAATTGATTAGATTTAGTCAATTCTCTAATTAAGTCTATCTTTAATCTAACCATAGGTCTAACCCAATTAATGGACCTAATTCCCACTAACCTATTAACCCAATGTGTTATGGTTTGTGTCTTAGGTTCTTCAATTCACAATCCTAGAACCTAATCAAACAACATCTTAATTCTTAATTAAGTTTTGGGTGGAGGGTTGGGTTTGGCTTTTCAAAAAATAATTTTTATATTTATAAAATAATTTTATAATATGATTCTACCAACCATATTGCATGTTTGATTCATAATCAAGATAGAAGTGAAATAAACATGAAACTACTTTAGATCTAATCTAAACAGGTTCATGTAATTGAAATAATTTTAACTTTAAATAATTTCTTTGCACAAAAATTATTAACAAAGAGATTTTATTTTAGATTTAAATATTTTTTAAATCTAATAAATCATAAATTTAATCTAGATCATATCTAACAAATTTATGATTAAAGATAGATCTACACAAACTAGGACAACCTTTGCACTGTAAGGGGTAAACCTTACAGTAGGACAATCTTGCAGTTCATGATTGATCTAAAATTTTAATTTTAGATTTAATAATTAGATTATAAATTAGATCTAATCTAAGAAATAATCTAAGTATGTATAAATAATCATGTAATAAAGAACCTGGTTCTGATACCAATTGTAGGAATCAGATCTAGGGTTTCAGGGTTAGATCTTGAAACTTTTTCAAGATCATACAGCGGAAGACTAAAATAAATCAAAATTTATTTTTTAAAATTAGAGAATCTCTAAATCTAAGATTTTATTACATAATTATTATATAGAATTAAATTAAAAATTAAAATATATATATAGAGCATGAACTACATGTTGATCATATCAACATGTTTCTATACTACATCTAATGTATGTATTAAACAATAGATCAGATCTATTACCTTGCAAGTTAGATGTTCTAACCTCGTTGATCTGGATTTGAGGATGATGTTGCAAGCCGCACATGCATCCAGCCTTTAGGAGTCATCCACACAAGCCCATGAATCTCGATCAGAAGTCCTGCTTCAGGAAATCAGCACAGTATGCTAGTACTGCGCTGATCCTTCTTTGATGGTTGATCAGGTACCTTCTTCTTCTTGATTTGGACTCTTTCAAAGATGAAAAGTAGGAGGAGGAGTTTCAGATCTGAGATACTCTCAGAAAACTCAAGATGGAGGAAGGAAAGAGATGAAAACAAACAACCCTAGAAGAAGACCCTCTTCTTCTTCTCGTTTCTCTCTCTAGACACCCTATCTTGTGTCTATTATATCTCCACGGCCCAAAGGTCTTTCTCTTTAATTTTTGGATGACCCAAAGGTCTCTTAAATCTCTATCATTTTCGAAAATTTTATGAAGAAAATCATTTTATACAGAGAGATATGATAGAGTCCTTGTCTATGTCAAATACCTAGTCAAGGCTTATCCAAACATGGCAAGATAAGGGGCACCCAACTCTTGAGTACCTCTTTCTTATTTTCATGCATGGATCACTAGTAAAAGATGCATAATATATATTCTAAAATTTATAAAAATTTTTAAAAAAAATTTGGATAAATTCGGTGCAAAATTGAAAGAGTTTTGGATTTCTAAAACTCTATCTCATAGAATTCGAAATCCAAACTTATTCCTCTTTGATTTGATCCAAACCACCTTCCATGTAAGAAAGAAGAGAGAAAATCTTTTGTAAATGTAGGAGAGACCTAGGAAAGGGCTTTTCTTGCACAAAATAAGAGGAGATTGGCATTGAATGAGAGAGAGAGCATGGGGAAGGCTTATGTGGCGCAAGGTGGAATCCTAGTCTTACTAGGATTCTATCTTATGACTTGTTTTAATTTGGTTTCTCAAATCAAATCAAACTAAAATTAGATCAACCCAATTAAAATAGGTCTTAACCCAATTAAAAACCCAATTTAATCAGATTAAATTAGATTTAAATCTAATTTAATTTTTTAATCAAATTAAATATTAGATTAACCCAAGTCCTAGTTGAACTAAGACTAGTTTTTTCTTGCACTTGGTTTATCCAATAAATCAATTGAACTTGATTCAATCAAGTCCAAATCAAATCAAATTAAATTATATTTAATTAAACTTAATCTCAGCCCATTGGCTTAATCAAATTAAATCAATTAGCAATCAAATTGCTAATCGATCCTCATGCAACACTTGCATTGGGTTAAATGTTAATCGTATTGATCATTTAACCTTAGAACGATTCTTAATCGTTGATCAACCATCTGATCGGATCATGAACTCTAATGTGTGACCTCATAGCTCTGAACCTAAATCGATAGTACAGAAATAAATTTCTATACCAATCGAAGTGACCATCTAGCAATGGTACCCAACGATCGGATAGGTCGAATGTGTAGAACAACATCCTTAGAACCCATGCGGATATAGTTTTCATATAATTCATCCCCTTGACCAAAATGATCATAAAATACCCCAGAGTTCAACTGTTAACTCTGATCAGGTTATCCATATTGTATTTCAAAATATCAAATCTATCTGATGGATTACCCTGGCCAAGATTTTGCTAAATTGAAATACAGCGACTCATTCTTCTCCAACTCTTGGAGTGGTCAATCCCATCTCGATCATGCTCTAACTTCGCAAGTACTTGACTATGCCCAGAAGCCTTCCATCTCTGAATTAGAAATTCAGTTAGTCCAGTACCAAAGCACAGTGAGTTGCTTGCAAGTCACTGAGGCGATCTCAGGTCTAAGGGACACTTATACGTATATCCCATCAGAGACATTCTCGACAGCAGAATACTCTGGAGTTGGTCACGTTCAATGATGATGTACCAGTATATCTCACCTGTATGCCATACCAGTGTCTCCACACTCTTTGATTAAGGGGACAACTAACCCATATGGCCTACAGCGACCTATGCTCGATAGAAGCTGTCGTCCTTATTAACAGCCTATCATTTGGTCGTGAACAGTTTTAAGGACTAATCGATAAATCCTCTCTTTATCGAATCTAAATAGTCCTAAGGACTTCATCATAACAACGGAGTTCATTAGAAGATGAAAGCTTATGATGAAAATGCTAAATATATTTTATTTATTAACAAATCAATTACAATATTTGGTTGTTCAACCGTCAACAGCTTGACGATTGACTTTTTGGGACACATTTCCCAACAGGATCCACATACATCAGAATGTACCAGAGCCAAGAGTTCACTGGCTCACTCACCTTTTCCAGTAAAAGGTGACTTGGTCATTTTACTAAGAAGATAGGACTCACAGGTTGGAAGTGATTCATAATCACCTACTTCAAGAATTTTTTCTTGAGCCAACCTGTTTATCCTGTTCTTATTGATATGACCTAGCCTACAGTGCCAAAGGTAGACTTCTGACACATTATCTATTCTAGGACATTTACCGAAGGTTTGAACCATATTAACAGATTGTGATAGAAAATAAATTTCATTATTAAGTTGTCCAACAAACATTGTAACACCATTCAAAATGATATTGCAAACATTTCTTTTTATTAAAAATTGATAACCGTTCATGGCCAAAAGGTCTACAGAAATAATATTTAATAAAAAGCTTGGACAATAGTGACATTCACTCAGAATTATATTTCGAGAATTGATTACAAGGTTTATGATTCCTAATGCTAGAACTGAAACTTTGCTTCCATCTCCAATGTTCAGGAATCTCTCACCTTTATCAAATCTCCTACTGACCTACAGACCCTGCATCGAATTGCAAATATGATAAGGGCTTCCAGTATCCAATACCCAGATAGTAGTATCACAAATGAAAAAGTTGCAAGGTGTTATCATATAAGTACCTTGCTTCTTCTTTGGCCTGTTCGGGTCCAGTGAGGCAATGTATAGAGGATAGTTCCTCTTCCAGTGCCCCTGCTTCTTACAAAAGAAGCACTCCGCCTGGCTCTGATCGGGCTTGCACTTCTTGGTCTGACCCTATGCAGACGTCCCAGCATGCAGCTGCACCTTCTTATTCTTCTTCTTCTTCCCTTTCTTAAAGGATCGACGACCGGAAAAAGACCCTCCCACAACATTCACCGACTCCTTATGAAGCTGGTGATCCTTCTCAAAGTTTTGCAGCAACCCCAACAAGCCATGGTAGTTCACTGCAGGCTTTGTCATTCAAAAATGAGTAAGGAAGGGAAGGAAGGACTTGGGCAGAGAATTAAGGATTGCATCCTTATTGAGCTGCTCGTGCAGGGGAAAACCCAGTTTACTTAGGCGCTCAATCATTTTGATCATGTACAGTATATGATCAGTGACTGAGGCTCCATCCCTCATCCGAGCATTGAAAATGGCACAACTAGTTTTATGCCTTTTAACATCGTCAGGCGTGCCAAAAGAGTCGTTCAATATTTGAAGCATCTCCTGAGGCTGGGCGTTCTTGAACCTGCAGCTGAACTCATCATTCATTGCCGCCAGCATAATGCACCGAACGGTGGTGTGGTCATTGAGCCACTTCTGGTAAGTGTCTCAGACCACCCCTCTAGCATTCGGGGCTGGCTCCTCAGGTGTCGGATCCGTTACTACATAAAGGATCCGCTCATGCTCAAGGATGATTTTTAATTTTTGATACCAGCTATTGAAATTAGGTTCCATGAGCTTGTCATTATCTAATAATGATCGGAGCGATAGGGTAGTGGCCATAGCTGCATAAAAAAAAATCAGACCTTAATTAGTACATAAATTATTAATACTAAAGACTTGGACTTTAGTCTAAAGTTTCTCCCAGTATTTTTACGAACTGGTAGCCTCAACCACCAATTTGAAGAATTACTTTAATTTCTTAGTGGGTACTAGAATCCACACAGACTACACACGAGCCCAACTTTGGTTGGTCAACCCATGTGCATCTATAGATAGGTTCATAACCAGTTATTTCACTAAATCTAGTAATTGATTTTGCCCCAGAACCTAATCAGTAGGCTTTGGCCTCCGCTGAAAAGATCTGGTTAGGTTCAACCATTAACATGACTTGATTTGGTGAATCGGACCAATAAATAATCAGGCCCGATTTTGGCCGGCCAACCTGACCACCATCAGAAAGACTCAAACCAAATTATCATATTATGATGATAATTCCATTAGTCAATAAGCACCAGGCCTTTGGACCTCCAATGATTATTAAACTAATGGACTCATTATCACTCACTTAATGGGAGGCTATGACTTAGTTATCACTATAACTTAATCATTTTTAGGACCTAATAATTTTTGAGGATTTTATTAAAGGATAGATGAGAAGAAAATATCCAGCCAATTTCAATCCTCTCACTGACTTCATTAAGTCAGATTAAAAAGGATTTAATTAAAGCTGGCACTAGGAGCACCTAAATCAGTCAAACTGATTTACCTAATGACATGGATGAGCCCTAATCATCAAGTGATCTAATCAAAACCTAATTCATCAGGTTGGCCAGGTAAGTGAGATCAGTGGTGGGGATATGCCATTAACTTGTCAGAGATCGAATCACTGCGAGTAGCTCCCGCTTAAAAACCACTGGTCAAACTGCCAAACTTACCTTAGACACCAACCGGTTCATTAGTTTTAATTTGATCAACTTAGTAAATTGGGTTCCACCGTGTAGCCATGAATTAAGTTCATCTTGGTCTAGTTAAAGACATGGACCCATTCAACTACAACTATTGGAGTTGAGTCTAGAGTATCCTTGACCTAATCTAATTCAACTTTTGATTAGATTTGACCAATTACTCTAATTTAGTCTATTTCTTTAAGCTAACCTTAGGTCTAACCCAATTATGGACCTAATCCATCTAACCCATTGACCCACAAGTTTATGCAATTATCTTAGATCTTAATTCACAATTCTAGACCTACTAGACAACACTTAATTCTTTTAATTAAATATTTGGGCTGATGGATCAGGGTTTGGCATTTCGAAAATAATTTTTAAATTAGAAAGGTTTTATTTTCTGTTCACCAAATATGTTGACTCATTTCATAAATAGATCAGCACATTTCATAAATAGCAATCCTATTGCTAATTACATAACAAAAAATAACTCAATCAAAATAAATCATGAATATTTCTTTAGAACTAATCTAACACATTCATGATAAATTTTATAATTGAACCTATACAATTAAGTCCTTTCATTGCTTTATCTGTATGGGATATAATTGCAGTGGCACCCCTACCGCCATAGGAGACCCCATCGAATGGGAGGAGAGGGCCTTTAAACCCTACTTTTCTCCTATGATCGGATGGCCATGGCAACCAACCCAATTAGATTACTTGCTACTTGGATCAAGTATATCTAAATATACCAATTTTATAATTTAAATTTTAAATTTTAAATTTCAAATTTTAAATTTTGAATTTCAAATTTCAAACAAATTTCAAATTTCAAATTTTTGAATTTCAAATTTTGAATTTTAAATTTGAAATTTCAACCAAATTTCAAATTTCAAATTTTGAATTTCAAATTTTTGAATTTTAAATTTTAAATTTCAAATTTCAAATTTCAAAATTCAAATTTCAAATTTTGAATTTCAAATTTTTAAATTTTGAATTTCGAACAACTTTCAAAATTCAAATTTCAAATTTTAAATTTTAAATTTTAAATTTAAACTTTTAAATTACAACTTAATCTATGCATACAAATTCATATATCATATCTTAGAACCTGCTCTGATACCATTTGTGGAGAAATTTAGTGCATGGGTAAAATGGTAATTTTAAAATTTTTTCAAAATCACTATTTTATAGTAAAAATTATTAATTAATCTAATTAATTAATAAAAATTTATCCTACACTAAAATCTAAATATGATATATAGCATGCATGTATTTAAATTTGAAATTCGAATTTGAACAGTAAACACTTTACTGTAATGTGTTCAGAACACAATACCTTTGTGCGGGTAGTAGATTGCCGCAATCTAATCACTGTCAGGAGAGTCTGATCATCATGATGCAGCCACACAGTATGTCTGGCCTTTACGGATCATCCACACGAAGCTTCCAATCTGATCGACTCCTCACGAGTGCTAGCTCGTTGTAGAACCCTTTCGACGGTCGATGCTGATCGAACTCCTTCGATCGATGTCTGTCGATTCTTTAGATACTTTAGATCATCAGAAAATATGCTTGAGAAGATGTTGAAGATCTCTCTAAAATTTGGTGGGCTCACGACACTCGTAGCTCACCTTCTCACTTTTCGAACTCCAGGCTGAAACCTTGAAGAACTCATTGAAACCCTGCACACATTTTTTCATTCTTTTCTTTCTTTTTCTCTCGAAAGGATATAGACCTTCACCTTGCACACAAGGATTCCTCACACCTAGATTTTCTCTCCAAAATTTTTTTTGCACACGCCCCACTCTTCTCCTCCTTTTAAAATAATGTCAAACGTCTTATCCACGTGAGAGGATAAAGATGAGTAATTACACATTTGAATTCAAATCAAATTTTGAATTCAAATGGAACCAATTTATTCCTATCCACTAAGGGCGTGAGAAGAAGAGGGTGTGGCTTAATTTGTGCATGAGTGATTTCATGAGAAACATTTTCTCATGTAATAAATGGGGCATTAAAAGAGGATAAGGTCAAGGCGCTAAGATTGGTTGCTCATTCAAATTCAAAATTTGTTTTGAATTTTAATGGCCAACCAATCATCCTTATCCACTCATTTGGCATATTAAAGTAGGGCATGAGGAGGGCTTTGCGTGAGAAAAAATTCATAAGAACTTTCTTCTCATGAATTCAAATGGGCACAGTGGAAGTGAGGTGGCGTAGGGAGAATGGGTCAAGGTGGTTTCATTATTTAAACCAACCTAATTGAACCAAATAAGATAGGCCCAATTAGACTAATTTAAATCCAACTAAATTAAGTTTAATTAGGCTCAATAAAATCCTAATCAAATCAGAAATTGATTAAGCCCAACCCCTGATCAAATCAGGGACCAAACCATCTCGACGATTAGGTCAACTCTTAACCTAATCGGGTCAAACCCAACTGAATCCAATTCAATTGGACTTGATCCAAAAATAATTACTCAATCAAATTGAGTTAATTAGTGATCAAATCACTAATTAAACCTCTCATAAATATTGATTGTAAATTCGATGGGTAATCGGGCATCAGAATTCATCGATATGTAACCCTGATCGAAGAGTCCCAAACCAGTGGGACTCTTGACCCCGGTACCCAAAATATGTGGGACTCATATCAGAGAATCCTGATTCTTGATCACAGAGTTTCAGACATGTAGGACTCATAGTTCACGAGCATTAGGACTCTTCATCAGCCATCAGATCAGATAGAAACCTCTAATGTGTGGGACCCCGCAGGTTCGAACCTAAGCAGGTAGCACAGGAACTAATTTCTGTACTAATCGAAGTGACCATCTAGCAATGGTACCCGATGATCGGATAGGTCAAATGGTCACAATCGCAACACTCAAAACCTACGTGAATATGGTTACTGTATAATTCATCCTTTTGACCTCTGTGTTTAGGATGACTCAGGGTTAAACTGTCAACCCTGATTAGATCATCCGAATCGTGCTCAACTCAAACAGTCCTGTGACTCCTCACAAAGACTACCCTGACAAAGGTTTTGCTAAATTGAAACACGACTATACACAGCTCCTAAACTGGAGTGGTCAATCCCATCTTGACACACGCACCGACAAGTCAAGTACTTGACTACACCCAGTAGCCTTCCGTCACTGAATTAGAAATTTAGGTAGTCCAGTGCCTAAGTGCAGTGAGTTGCTTGCAAGTCACCGTGGCGGTCTCAGGTCAGAGAGATATTTATACCCATATTCCATCGGAGCAAAACTTGACAGCAAAAATAGCTTCGGAGTCAGTCATGTTTAGTGCAGATGTACCCTTATATCTCACCTGTATGCCATACCAGTGTCTCCACACTCATTGGTTAAGAGGACAACCAACCTATATGGCACATAATGACCTATGCTTGATAAACGTTGTCGTCCTTGGTAACAATGTATCATTTGGTCATGAACAGATTTAAAGACTAAACAATAAATCCTCCTTTGTCGAGTCTCAATAGTCCTAAGGACTTCACTACAACATAGGAGTTCATTAGAAGATGAAATATTTTATGATGAAAAATATCAAAATAATTTTTATTAATTCATAATTCATGTACATATACAAAAGTGAGCACAACCGTCAACAGACTGATGATTGACTTTGGGACACTATTCCCAATACTAAATTTTCAAGGTTAGAATTAAATTAGATATCCTTTTAGTTGGGATAATTCTGAATTCTTTGGATTGAAACTAGTCCTTATGTACTGAATAAAAATATGCAAGTATAATCTTTCAAAAATAATGAAAATGTAAATAGTATGAAGAAGTACAAACTTCATTCATTTTTTCAAAATTTTTTACAATGACCTTGAATGGTCCAAGTACCAAAAGGAAAGGAAAAAAAAAAGCCTAAGGGGCAGCATCTAGCATGTGAGCATTCATTATGGGTGCATCGACTGTAGTGGGCTCCCAAACTTCATCCAAAAAGCTCAAATCTAGTTCTGAATATTAGGCGATAATCCTGTCTCGGACCAGCTGCTTCCCACCGATGTAAGCATTAGTGGCAAATTTGACTTTTTCATCGTGATATTCCTTTGACGTCCAGAAGTCCTCGACGGCCTTTGAGACGGTGGTCCTGATCCGTGCCTCAACACCGCTCCACCTCTACTATCTTCTTCTCTGCTACTTCGATCGTAGCTTTATTCTTTTTTAGTAAGACCTCAAGCTCCTTTATTCTCACTGCCCATACTTCTTAGATGCCTAGCAGCTGAGAGTTTTCCTCTACAGCCTCTCTTAGGGCCGCTTTGGTGTCTTCAGCTTTCCTTACAGTAGCATCGGCCCTTATGGAGGCTTCTCTAGCCTCCTTCTCGATCTTGTCCTTTGTCACCTTCAGTATTTTGATGTCGGCTTTGTGCTTTCTCACCTCTGTTGAAAGCTCACGGGAGTGCTCTATGTACCCATTCAGATAATGGGCGAGCTGTTGAAAAATCTCTTATGAGTAATGTAACAAGTGTATGTTTAGAATAAATAAAACTACAGGAGCTTTAGCTTACCTGGATGAAGCACACCACAGCTCCTTTCCTTATTGCCCCATGCGATTTGGCCAGCAGCTCGTTTGCATCGACTGGGAGGAGCATCCTGATAAACAATTCATGCACTAGCTTGTAATCTCTCAAGGTCGAAACCTTGAGCTTCAAACCAGCTGATGCAGTCTCAGAAGTCCTAGCTTCCTTGGTTGGTTTGTCTTCTAGGGAAAAATTGATAACTTGGGGGGCCAATAGGCTCAAAATTATTTTTTCAAAGGCTCGACCTGTTTGGCTTCTTTGATCTCCATCAGAAATCAAAGAAGTCAAGCCAGATCAAACCCTTATAACTCTGAAGTCAGTGATGCAGGGAGACTTCTAATCCTGACGTGGGTACTCCAACCACCTACAGGCTCTGCTACCCTTTTTCAGTGGGCCTTCTTCTCTAACTTCTTTAGCAAATTTGGATCCATTTCTACAACCAAAGCAATCAAGTGGTCAGCAAAAAAGCAAAGTATGAATCGAAGAACATATGGCTCTGAGGCAGGCGACCCATGTGCATCTTGGGGACTGACCTGGTTGATGCTGATATTAAACAATGTCTGCTCTGATAGAAGCTCTTTCAGCACCAGGATCCCAAAGCTGTGCAAAGTTTCTAGCTCCTAGCTTAGCCGTGTAGGGTTTCACAGACAACATGCACAGCGAAAGCATAACGAATTTTAAAAATTTAAACTAAGAAATTCTAAACATTAAACTCTTAAACTAGTACCTCCTTGATGATTAACAATCATATAAAATATTTTTATAACAAAATTGAAGGTATAGAAGAATACCTAAAATGCTTATTCCAAAACTTTGACAGAACCTCCACCAGGCACTCAAGTGTTTGTCCTTCAACAGTGATCCACACAGGACTTTGATCGAGACATCAACTTTTTAAGATGATTCTTCCTTCAAAATTCTCTCTTTGAGAACTTCTTTGGGCAATAGAACTTCAGAGCTATCTTCCTCTCCTCCTAGCCTTCCTATCTCTACCTTTCTAGTCTCTTTGTCTTCCTTATATCTCTTCCTAGGCCTTTGTCCTAAAATCAGATTTGTCTTTACTATTTTAGATTTTATCGTAACAAGAGAAGAAAGAAAATAATTGGACAAGAGGAAGAGAGGTGTAAGAAAGAAGAGATAAGAATAGAATTTTGAATGCCTTAGAACCCCGACACGCATCCCCTTTTATATCTGAAGATCAGATGCATTCACACCATTCCAATCCAATTCCCACACCCAAAAATCACATCCTTCCACCTTTAAAACATTGGTCCATGTCAAATCTGATACGTAGAATTATCTGAATTAATTTCAAGAGTCACTTCATGCAGAAGGACTCGTCAGAATTAATTCTCCAGTGTTTCTCTGAAGAGTCATGCAACCTTATTTTTGGCACCTCACCTCTCCACCATTGATCAGCGCACAACACCATCCAATGGTCCATAAGGGAGGCACTAATTAGAAGTTTGCATGGAGAAAAAATTAGATAAAATGGGGTGTGACACATAGATAAGAGTCCTTAACAATATGGACTCTTATATAAGGCGCATGGATTAGGGTTAGCTATGTTTCCAACTTTATCCAATTTTCATGATTAACTCATGAAGTGATTTAGCCACAATATGACTTCTCTATGCCTAAAATCAGATCACAGCCCTTCACAAATTTTTTTCATCATGAAACAATTGGATAGGAATAAAGAAAGGGGCGTCCCATCCCATGGGATGCCAACATGATACTTGCACACAAGATAAAACCCCACATGCTAGAGAAAAAAATTTTGGCGCATGAGATACTGATTTTGTGGTGCCCAATTTCTGGTTCAACTAGCAAAGGGTTGACCCAACTGAGACCCAAATTTGATTTGAGTTTAATTAGTTTTAATTAGCCCAATCTAGAATCAAATTCAAACCCGATTCGAAAAAAAGAGCTAGAGTTTGCAATGTATGCTAGCATGTTCATCTTACAAACATGATCTAATCTAATTAGATCCTTGATCAATTTTCTTTATGTGTGATCCATTGTATTTCACATCTAGCTAGCAGTAGGTCCGAGTGCAAGTTGATCTGATTTGATTAGAATTCAATCTAACTGATTTAGGTCCAATCACTCTAACTCGATTTCGATAATTAAAACTCTTTCTAATTAGCGATCGAATTAAACTCTTTAATTTGATCAAACCCACAAACAAGATTGACATCTAGCAACGTATCATGTTTACTTGAAAGATATAAAATTTTGATAAAAATATCAAAAATATCTTTCAATGAAAAGTTATCGTGCAATTCGATCCTGCAATCTACCTACATCCCGAATATGACTCTGAATATGGAAACATGTCTAATCCAATATCACATTCATATTTATTTTAATCTTATAATGATGATTCAATTAATGAAATATTGAAAATTCTTTCTAATTTTTATTTTACTTTTTGATCAAAGACTCTCTGAATCATCAGTCGATTAGAGCAAGTAGGATGTGATCTCCTCTTACCAGGAGTGACCCATTCCATATTGACCTACTCACAACCTTCATACACATTTCACCATATCCAGAACGCCCCATACATGACTAAGTCATGAATGAGTATGAACCAAAATATGGATTCATATATATAAGGTTCTATGGTTGTCTCAGGTCAAAGGATTACATGCACAATTTCCACTATAAGAAAATATGTTTTGACGGATAAGTCAATTCCATAAGATGTTCTTAAATCAGATCAATTCAGTGAACTCTGTTGCCCAGCTATGCAACCCAAGAGGGGGGGTGAATTGGGTTTCTAAAAAATTTAAGCCCAATAGATTACTTATGAAGAACAAAACAAAGACTTTAATTCAATATTAATTCCCTAAGGCAGGAATGCAAGAATATAATAAAGAAATAAAGTGAAGAGATAAAGCACACCACAAACACAAGGATTTATAGTGGTTCGGTGCTAACCTTGCACCTACATCCACTCCCCAAGATCCTACTTGGGAATTTCAATCCACTATCCTTTGTATTCAACCCGAATACAAAACGTCGGAAACTCCGACACTAGCTATCCCAAGCTAGATCACTTATTTCTCGGGTACAAGTAAACCCAAAACACTCCGATTTCAGGTTCGGATCAACCTTTCCTTGTTTTGAAAATCCTCCAAAAATAAGAACAAAAACTCACAAAGAGTAAGAAAATTTAGAGCACAAATTAATACAATAACAGCTCCTTTAAATGAGCGAATATAACAATAAAAGCTTTACTCAAATGAAGAACCCCTTTTTCGGATTTTCTCAAAGTGGATGAACGCTTGAATGCTTGAGAAGAGGTTGATTGTTGATTGAAGATCTCTTGAAAGATTTGAACGATCTCTAGATCAAGGTTGAAACAATAGGCGTGAAGAATTCTCTCCTTGAAAGATCTTGCTTTTCTCTTTCACAATCTCTCTGGTATATTGTGGATCCTCTCTCTTTTTCTTTTAGGATTTTTTGTTGATCTCAGGCTTTTTCTTGCAAATTTTGGATCCTCTCTTCTGTTCTTCTCTCTTTCTCATCTCTTTTGATTTCACGTTTGATCCGCTATTTAATCTGCAATTTCTTTCACCATTTAAAGCATTTTGTAGCATTAGAAGCAAGAGAAAACAATTTAGGTAGATAAAGAGCCGTTAGAGGATTTTTAGGAAGCATAAATGGCAATTCAAATGGGCAAAAAAATAGCCGTTGCTGACATTTCCCATCGCAGGGGTCGACTCATGAGTCGACTCATGCTTCAGGGGTCGACTCATGAGTCGACCTCTGTTGCAAAAACCAGAGAATGCGTTTCTGGAAATTCTTGGCTCAAATTAGCAGGGGTCGACTCATGAGTCGACTCATGCCTTGTGGGTCGACTCATGAGTCGACTCACAGGTCATGCCAAGCCAGAAAACTAGCGTGCCAAGGAGAATTTTTGCATGCCAATCAGCTCACAGTGCCATGAGTTGACTCATGAGTCGACTCATGCACTTCAAACCTTCATAACTTCAAAAATATAAGTCCAAACATAATGAAATTTTCACCAATAGATTTCAAATCATTTGTTCTACTAAATGGTACTATCAAATCAGGATTTTAGTGAAATTATGATTTTACCCTTGAAGAGCATAAGGACTTTTTCATTTTAAAAATATTTGTATCCCTTCAATCTGCTTTGTAATCATCAAAATCAATCTAGGAGCAACAATCTCCCCCTTTTTGATGATGACAAAATATTTGAACAAAAATATTTATGTTAATGCATTAATTTCAAAAGAATCCATTATAGGTGTATATGCTTGAAAAGAGTATGATTCTTTTGGCATGTAATATAAATGCAAAAATAGTTTGTCCATTTTCTTAAAGATTTGAAAAGGGTATTAGATCATTTTGAATTCAAGATATATCAGAGCAAGAGAAGAGAAATAAATTTTGTAATGTAGCAGAGCAAGAAAAATAATTTTTACAATGATATCAGAAAAGATTTTACAATGTATCAGAGCAAGAAAAATAATTTTTACAATGATATTAGAAAAGATTTTATAATGTATCAGAGCAAGAAAATTTTATAATATATCAGAGAAAATTTCACACTGTATTAGAGCAAATGTCAGAGAAAATTTCACACTGTATCAGAGCAAAAAAAAAATATATCAGAGAAACTTTCTCACTGTCTCAGATCAAATGTTATAATTTATCAGAGAAACCTTTACACTATATCGGATTAAATTTTATCATGTATCAGAGCAAGTTAAAAGAAATTGTAGGGTGTATCAGAGTAAAATAAATTTCTTAAGTTGTATCAAGGTGAATAAAATTTCAAAAGATGTATCAGAGCAAGTTTGAATTTTGAAATATATCAGAGCATAAAAAAAATACTTATTTGCATTGTACTTATGATTTTGCTTTTGATGGAATGGCTTTTTGTTTAAGTTCTGTCTGATACCAAATTTCGATACCAAATTTCTCAAAGTTTTGTTTAAACTTTCAATCCTTGTTTTTGTTTAATTTCTCCAATATTTGTTTAATTTCTCCAATATTAATTTAATTTCTCCAATATTTGTTTTAATCTTTCAATCTTTGTTTTTGTTTAATTTCTCCCCCTTTTTCTCATAATTTAGGGTTTTGCTTTTTGTTTAATTTCAATTTTTGTTTTTGTTTAATTTCTCCCCCTTTTTGACATCATTAAACATAGTTAACTCTTCCTTTTCTTTTTCTGAAATATTCTTTAATTTCTTCCTCTTTAGAGTTTTTCACAGATGTTTGCTCCCCCTTAATATAGCAATTATCAACAGCAAACAACAACAAGGAGAAGACAATATTTCAAAGAAGAAAATATATAACCATATGATCATTACAAAGAGGTAGAAATATAGGTAAAAGATGATTCCATTAATATCATAATTATTTCAATACATAAAATTCAACCAGCTAAATGTCAATACATGACCTCAAGGTATAGATCCTAGAACAAGATACTAACTCCTAGGACCTAGTAAAGATCAAGATAAGTCAATGATCGGAGTCATCAGATATAGGGTGAGGAGATGATGGATCAGAAGTGCATCCTCTACCCCGTCTGCCTCTGCCACGAGTAGGAGGGCGAGATGAACTGGGTGGCTGAGAATGCTGAGATGCTAGGGACTGAACAGAAAGGGTGAGTCTAATAGAATCAAGTACGTTCAGTGCTCTGGAAATAGATTGAAGTAGAGCAGTGAACTGGGTGGTAGCATGCTCACTCGATCCTCGGATCTCTTTCCTCAGTAATTCATATCCACCTTCTAGTGCTCCTCTGAGCCTGCCAGCCTCTGCAGTGAGGTCTGTGACCTCAATAGTAGACTCCTGTGGCTGGGGATGAGCCAATGCAAGGACTTGCCCCTGCAAGTCAAGAACTCTGCCAGTCAGTCTCCAGACTGTGTCCTCAAGCTGCTGTATCCTGACGGACTGATCTGAAATCATCTGAAACACAGTGGAGATGTGGGGAGTAATGGTCTGATCAGAAGAGGTAGCTCCAGGTGCAAAAGAAGTACTACTCCACTGGCTAGACAGCAAAGAAGCCACACGCTGAGATATATGCTCGATCTGATCATCAGCTAGTCTGAACTCTGAATGAGGTGCTCTGCTCTCTGGCTGATACACTGGTGTGGGCATCCTAGTAAACTCAGAAGGGCCAGCCTCAGTATCAGGAATGAACTGGGTATCTGGTGAAGCTGCCCTAAAGTCATGTACAGGAGAAGATGGACCTTCTTCTTCTACTCTGCCTTCAGTTCTGTCTTCAGCTCTTTCCTCAGCTCTCTCCTCAGCTCTTTCTTCAGAGCCCTTGATCCAACCACCAACAGTCTTTGTAATTCCCATTCGGTGCAGGCTGTGTTGGTTGAAAGTGTCCACATGTGAGAGCTTGGTAGGTGTCTCCCCCTCACAACTAACTCCAAACCTCCTAAATACTCTAGTAAGGGCCATACCATAAGGCAAGTGTGCCTTGGATCTGTTCAAAATTTCTCTCATGGCCTCTATCATAAGTGCAGGGAGGTTTAGGGGGGTCTGAGTGATGGTATGAAACATGACACAAACATCTCTACCGGAAAGTAAGTCATGTCTACCACTCCTAGGAAAGAAGAGTTTTGTTACAATCTGATGCAGGACCCTCATCTCAATGGATAATAGCTTTGCTTCCAATTTGTTTAAACTTCCTGAAAAAGCTTCTCCTAAGATAATTCTGATCCCTTCTTTTTTAATTGAGAGTTCCATATATGAGTATCCTTCACTAGGCAACTGAAGTATTTCTCCCAATATCCTAGAATCCAAGCATATGTCAATCCCCTTGACTGTTGAAGTCACTGACCCGTTTCCATAATGTAGGTTCTGGTAGAACTCTCTGACTAGATCAACATAGGTGACTTCCTTAAGGGAGCAGTAGAGTTCCCATCCTTGATTTTTGATCTTGGTAGCAAAAGTAAAGCCTTCTTTCTCAAAGAACCGAAAATCTATATTTTTCCCGGTTTCTACTTTTCTATCAGAAAGAGGATTTACACTGGGACTTATGGAGAATTGAGAGGGACCTTGAGCAGATACTGAAACTGGAGTGGGAACACTGGAAGACTGAACATGCCTTTTCTTTCGGACAATTTCCTCAGGCTCACGGATTGATTTTCTTCTTTGGGGAAGTTTCATCTTTGGAGCCATATCCAATAAAGTAGCAGACAAGAAGACTTGAATTGAGAGGAGGAGGAATCACAAGAGAGTAAAGAAGAATTTTAGTGGAAAAAAGAAGTGGATTTTAGAAGTTCGGTGAAGTGCTAGGGCACGTTCCAACCGCGCCGAGCAAAGCGAGAAAGCACAGAAAATCCTTTTGAAGGAGGCGATTTTTGGTGGAGAGTAGGAGGGAGAATTGCCTCAGAATTGATCCTTGGATTTGGAGCAAGAAGAGTTGGAGAAGACGGCTTTTGGAAGAAGAACGATGGGAAGATGAGTCGTCTCACAAACAGTAACCCTTATAAAAATAATGAGCCCGTGGGAAGTTTGTGGGATTTACAAGTTTGCCATTGAGTCGACTCATGGGGGTCGACTCATGAAGTTCAGAAATTCAGAAAAAATGCAAATAAATTCCAAAAAAATTCAAAATTTTGAGTGAAGGAATTTTGCTCAAAGATAAGTTTTTAGAGTGATAAATCTGAGCTTTTGGGATCAGGATGGATGTTGAAAATTGAGCTCTAAGAGTTTTTGACATCTATTTTTTGGAAATTGAGAAATTTCAGACAAATGGATCTAGAATTCCTAGATTTCTCCTAATTTCACAGAATCTATCCTCACTAAGGGCCTTTGTAAAGATATCGGCTAATTGATTTTCAGTGCAAACATATTCAAGAATTACATTTTTGTTTTGAACATGTTCTCTTATAAAATGATGTCTTATTTCAATATGTTTAGATCTTGAGTGTTGAATTGGATTTTTAGATAGATTTATGGCACTTGTATTATCACATTTTATTGGTGTTTCATTAAGTTTGATTCCAAAATCTTCGAGTTGTTGCTTAATCCACAAGATTTGAGCACAACAACTTCCGGCTGCAATGTATTCGGCCTCAGCCGTAGACAGTGCCACCGAATTTTGTTTCTTGCTAAACCATGAGATTAGGTTTACTCCAAGAAATTGGCAAGTTCCACTTGTGCTTTTTCTATCTAATTTACATCCAACAAAATCAGCATCAGAATATCCTAACAAATTAATTTGAGAGTCCTTAGAGTACCATAACCCTATAGTTTGTGTACCATTTAAGTATCTAAGGATTCTTTTAACAGCATTCAAATGAGATTCCTTAGGATTAGATTGATATCTTGCACATAAGCAAACACTAAATATGATATTAGGCCTACTTGTAGTTAAATACAATAATGAGCCAATTATACCTCTGTAGTATTTTAAGTCTACGCTTTTACCTTCATCATCCTTGTCAAGCTTACTTGAGGGACTCATTGGTGTGCCAATTGGTTTGCAGTTCTCCATTCCAAATCTTTTGAGTAGTTCCTTGGTGTACTTGCTTTGGGTGATGGAGATTCCCTCTTTTGATTGTTTGATTTGGAGTCCGAGGAAGAAGGTGAGTTCTCCCATCATGCTCATCTCGAACTCTCCCTGCATAAGCTTAGCAAAGTCTTGACAAAGGGATTCATTAGTAGACCCAAAAATTATGTCATCAACGTAAATTTGTATAATTAGCATATCATTTTGGTTTCTTTTAATAAATAGGGTTGTATCTACATTGCCTCTTGAGAAACCATTATTTAGTAGAAATTTGCTTAGCCTTTCATACAATGCTCTAGGTGCTTGTTTTAGACCATATAAAGCTTTATTTAATCTAAAGACATGATTGAAAAAAGCATGATTTTCAAATCCAGGGGGTTGTTCTACATATACTTCTTCAGAGATATATCCATTTAAAAATGCACTTTTAACATCCATTTGAAATAGTTTGAATTTCATAAAGCAAGCATAAGCAAGTAGAAGTCTAATGGCTTCTAATCTAGCAACAGGTGCAAAGGTTTCATCAAAATCAATTCCTTCTTCTTGATTATATCCCTTAGCAACCAGTCTTGCTTTATTTCTAATTACATTTCCATGCTCATCTAATTTGTTTCTAAAGACCCATTTTGTGCCAATTATTGAATAATCTTTAGGTCTTGTTACTAAGGTCCAAACATTATTTCTTTCAAATTGATTAAGTTCTTCTTGCATAGCATTAATCCAGTTATGATCATTTTCAGCTTCTTCAAAAGTTTTAGGTTCAAGTTGAGATACAAATGCACAATGATTAAGTACATTTCTAAGTGAAGATCGAGTTTTTACCCCATGCATAGGGTCACCAATAATTAACTCCTTAGGGTGGTTGTGAACATACCTCCATTCCTTGGGTAGGTCATTTGTACCTTGAGGTTGTTCTTGAATTTCTTCACCTCTTTCATTTTGTTTGACTTCTTGATCCTTGTCTTCTGGAGTTGCTGAGTCTTTCAAAGTGATCTTCTTCATACCTTCTATTAGTGGATCTGCATCATCAACACCCTCATTCTTCCTTGAAGGAAGATCGTTAGATTCATCAAAGACAACATGTATGGACTCCTCAACTACTAAAGTTCTTTTGTTGAAAACTCTAAATGCTTTACTAGTGGAGGAGTAACCTAGAAGGATTGCTTCATCTGATTTTGCATCAAATTTACCAAGTTTTTCTTTGCCATTATTTAATACAAAACATCGGCAACCAAAAACATGAAAATATGCAATATTTGGTTTTCTTCCTTTCCAAAGTTCATAGGGGGTTTTCTTTAAAAATTGTCTAATTAAAGCACGATTTAAAATGTAACATGCTGTGTTAATAGCTTCTGCCCAAAAATATCTTGGAAGGTTGCTTTCACAAAGCATGGTACGGGCCATTTCTTCTAAGGTTCTGTTTTTTCTTTCTACTACCCCATTCTGTTGGGATGTCCTAGGAGCAGAGAAGTTATGGCCAATTCCATTTTCATCACAAAAATTTTCAAAGTCATGATTTTCAAATTCTGTTCCATGATCACTTCTAATATTTTGAATTGAAAACTCTTTTTCATTAGTGACTTTTCGATGAAATTTAGTGAAAATTTGAAAAGTTTCATTTTTGTGAGCTAAAAAGAAAACCCAAGTAAAATGAGAGTAATCATCAATTATTACAAATCCATATCGTTTTCCTCCTAGACTAGTGGTTCTAGTTGGTCCAAATAAATCCATATGTAAGAGCTCTAAAGGTCTAGAAGTTGAAACAGTGTTTTTGGATTTAAATGATACTCTAGTTTGTTTACCTAATTGGCATGCATCACAAATTCTATCCTTTTCAAAATTTAGTTTTGGCAAACCGAGAACTAAATCCTTTTTAATTAATTTTGAGAGAGAATGCATGCTAATGTGTGCAAGTCTACGATGCCACAGCCAACTAGTCTCATTTATTTTAGCATTTAAGAAAACTAGGCATTGCATGTCTAATTTGGTTAAATCATTCAAGTCTACCATATAAACATTGCCATGCCTATGTCCTATAAATTTAATGCCATCGTTAATAGGACTCGTCACAATGCAAACAGATGATTCAAAACTTACTTTATACCCTTTATCACAGAATTGACTAATGCTAAGTAAGTTATGCTTTAAACCTTTAACTAATAAAATATTCTCAATGTATTTGGAGGGAGTGATACCAATGTTACCTATCCCGATGATCTTTTCTTTGCCATTATCTCCAAAGGTGACCATCCCTCCATCCTTAGCATCAAGCGTGATGAATTGTGATTCATCACCAGTCATGTGTCTCGAGCATCCGCTGTCAAGATACCATTTTCTGTTTCCTTCTTGGGATGCTAGACACACCTGCAAGCAAAGGTCACGTTTCTGTCTTAGGTACCCAAGCTTTCTTGGGTCCTTTCAGGTTAGTCAGAATAGTTCCTTTTGGAACCCATATTTTCTTTGTGTTTGCATATTTGTTAATAAGACATGTATATGATTTATGTCCTATTCTTCCATATTTAAAACAAGTAATATTTGTAGACTTGTTACTTGAATAAATATCCTTCAGAAATTTTTGTTTCTTCAGGGGTTTATAACCAAGTCCAGCCTTATCATATATAGCTTTCTGATTTTCAAGGATCATATTTAGTTTGTTTGAACTTAAGGTGAACTTATCTACTATAGATTTCAGCTTGTTCATTTCATCCTTTAAGTTTTGATTTTCTTGAATCAAGGTGAATTTTTCAATTGAAAGATTTTCAGCTTGTTTCACTAAGGACTGATTTTCTAATTTCAGCTCTTTGTTTTTCTTCCCTAGTTTCTTTAATTCATCAATTGAATCATAGAATGCTTCATTCAATTCTTCAAAAGTAAATTCACTAGTGGATTCAGAAGTTACCTCATTTTCATGTGCCATCAGGCACAGATTGGCTTGTTCTGTTGAGGTTTCCTCGTCGGAGCTTGAGTCATCACTCGCACTCCAGGTCGCCATCATTGCCTTCTTTTTGAACTTCTTTGGACCTTTCTTCAATTGTGGACATTCGGATCTGAAATGTCCCGGCTTCTTGCACTCGTAGCATATAGGGGGTTGATCTTTCTCCTTTTCTTTGCTTTGATCCCCTTTTGTGAATTTCTTTCTCATCCCCTGTTTCTTTTTTCTTAGAAACTTCTTAAATTTCTGGGTGATGAGAGCCATCTCTTCATCCTGATCTTCATCTTCAGAGTCATCCGTTTCATAATCAGGCGAAGTTATGGATTTGAGGGCAATGGTTCTTTTCTTTTTGACTTCATCCTCTTGATGTTGCTTCATGCTAAGTTCATGAGTCATCAAGGATCCAAGAAGCTCTTCTAGAGGTAGAGTGTTCAAGTCCTTTGCTTCTTGGATGGCAGTCACCTTGGCTTCCCAAGTTCTTGGCAGTGATCTGAGAATCTTCCTTACAAGTTCACTGTTAGTATAAGATTTGCCAAGACTCTTTAAACCATTGATTATATCAGTAAAATGAGTAAACATAGCAGTTATGGACTCATCATGCTCTATTTTGAACAATTCATATTTATGTACAAGCATGTTTATTTTAGACTCTTTTACTTGATTTGTTCCCTCATGGGTGACTTCTAACCTATTCCATATTTCTTTAGCAGATGCACAAGTAGAAATGCGATTAAATTCACTTGCATCTAGTGCACAATAAAGAACATTCATGGCTTTGGCATTTAATTATGCCAATTTCTTGTCAACCTCATCCCATTCTTTCTCGGGTTTGGTTGACTCCTCACCATCTATAATCTTGGTGGGTGTGTGAGGACCATTCACTATGATACTCCACATATCATAGTCGAGTGCTTGTATGAAAATCTTCATCCGAGCTTTCCAATAGGTGTAATTAGACCCATTGAAAAGTGGAGGTCGGTTTGTTGATTGCCCCTCGGCTAGAGAAGTTCCAACATGGGTTGCCATAGATCTTTGGCTTTTTGATTGTTAGATCAAAGAAGGGCTAGAGCACCGGCTCTGATACCACTTGTTGCCCAGCTATGCAACCCAAGAGGGGGGGTGAATTGGGTTTCTAAAAAATTTAAGCCCAACAGATTACTTATGAAGAACAAAACAAAGACTCTAATTCAATATTAATTCCCTAAGGCAGGAATGCAAGAATATAATAAAGAAATAAAGTGAAGAGATAAAGCACACCACAAACACAAGGATTTATAGTGGTTCGGTGCTAACCTTGCACCTACATCCACTCCCCAAGATCCTACTTGGGAATTTCAATCCACTATCCTTTGTATTCAACCCGAATACAAAATGTCGGAAACTCTGACACTAGCTATCCCAAGCTAGATCACTTGTTTCTCGGGTACAAGTAAACCCAAAACACTCCAATTTCAGGTTCGGATCAACCTTTCCTTGTTTTGGAAATCCTCCAAAAACAAGAACAAAAACTCACAAAGAGTAAGAAAATTTAGAGCACAAATTAATACAATAACAGCTCCTTTAAATGAGCGAATATAACAATAAAAGCTTTACTCAAATGAAGAACCCCTTTTTCGGATTTTCTCAAAGTGGATGAACGCTTGAATGCTTGAGAAGAGGTTGATTGTTGATTGAAGATCTCTTGAAAGCTTTGAACGATCTCTAGATCAAGGTTGAAACAATAGGCGTGAAGAATTCTCTCCTTGAAAGATCTTGCTTTTCTCTTTCACAATCTCTCTGGTATATTGTGGATCCTCTCTCTTTTTCTTTTAGGATTTTTCGTTGATCTCAGGCTTTTTCTTGCAAATTTTGGATCCTCTCTTCTGTTCTTCTCTCTTTCTCATCTCTTTTGATTTCACGTTTGATCCGCTATTTAATCTGCAATTTCTTTCACCATTTAAAGTATTTTGTAGCATTAGAAGCAAGAGAAAACAATTTAGGTAGATAAAGAGCCGTTAGAGGATTTTTAGGAAGCATAAATGGCAATTCAAATGGGCAAAAAAATAGCCGTTGCTGACATTTCCCGTCGCAGGGGTCGACTCATGAGTCGACTCATGCTTCAGGGGTCGACTCATGAGTCGACCTCTGTTGCAAAAACCAGAGAATGCGTTTCTGGAAATTCTTGGCTCAAATTAGCAGGGGTCGACTCATGAGTCGACTCATACCTTGTGGGTCGACTCATGAGTCGACTCACAGGTCATGCCAAGCCAGAAAACTAGCGTGCCAAGGAAAATTTTTGCGTGCCAATCAGCTCACAGTGCCATGAGTTGACTCATGAGTCGACTCATGCACTTCAAACCTTCATAACTTCAAAAATATAAGTCCAAACACAATGAAATTTTTACCAATAGATTTCAAATCATTTGTTCTACCAAATGGTACTATCAAATCAGGATTTTAGTGAAATTATAATTTTGCCCTTGAAGAGCATAAGGACTTTTTCATTTTAAAAATATTTGTATCCCTTCAATCTGCTTTGTAATCATCAAAATCAATCTAGGAGCAACAAACTCATTCTTTAATGAGCACCCACATCTTTGTATTAGTGTCTCGTATAAGTGGCCTATGAGATCAGCTACTCTCATCATTGAGCATACATAGGATATGCCAGTTTATCCGAAATATTAATCTCCTACTCAATATTTTTATGACTAGGAATATTCTAAATCAAGATTTTTAAGATTTTAGATCTCATAGGTATGACCTCATCATAATCCTAAAATCATTACCTTGATTTATGGAGTTCATCATAATTATTATGAATATAAAATATACCATATGATGAAAAATAAATGCCTTATATTCATAAAGTGTCAATTACATGAGTCTAGAATATTACAAGGAAAATCCATCAAATTATAAATTTCGATTGACTTATAGGGCATATTCCTTTCAATCTCTCACTTGCACTAAATCCAATCGGCCTTATATTTTATCTCCATACAATCGAGGTGGCGATCGAACTGCTGCTGTCGTAGAGCCTTAATGAACATGTTTGCTATATTGTTCTTTGTGTCTACTCATTCAATGACTACATCTTGTCTTTTGATTATTTCACGAACGAGGTGGAAGCACCTTAGAATGTGCTTGGATTCATGATGAGACCTTAGTTCCTTTACTTGAGCAATGGCTCCAGTATTACTACAATAAAGTGGTACTGGGTTCTCAATCTCAGAAACGACATTCAAATCAGTGATGAACTTTTTCATCCAGATAGCTTCCTTGGTAGCTTCACTTGCAGCTATGTACTCTGCCTCAATATTGAGTTAGCTACAGTCTACTACTTAGAACTTTTTCAACTTATTGCTCCTCTAGTTAGAGTAAAGAAATACTCTGAAGTGGACTTACTATCATCAAGGTCTGACTGAAAATTAGAGTTGGAATAGCCTTCTAGTTTTATATTAGATTTTTCATATATCAGAAAAATATCTTTAGTCCTTCTCAAGTACTTTAGAATATTTTTCATTGCTTTTCAATGATCTTCACCTGGATTAGCCTGAAATCTATAAACTATGCCTAATGCATAGGCAACATCAGGCTTGGTATATAGCATTACATACATGATTGACCCTACTGCCAAAGTATAGAGAATAGAACTCATTCTATTTCTCTCTTTCAATATTTTAGGGGACATCCTTTTAGAGAGATGTATGACTTGACTCAAGGATAAGTAATCTCTTTTACTTCCATCCATGCTGAACCTTTTTAGCACAAGATCTATGTATTTGGATTGGGACAAGCCTAACATCTTCTTAGATATGTCCCTATAGATCTTTATACCTAGTATATAGGATGCTTCGCCCAAGTCCTTCATGAAAAACTTACTTGATAGCTATGTTTTAATCGATTGTAATATTAAAATATCATTTTCAATGAGAAGTATGCCATCCACATATAAAACTAAGATAATGGCACTCCCATAGTCTTCTTGTATACACAAGGTTTATTCATATTTTTGATAAAGCTAAACTCTTTGACTGTAACATCAAAATGAATGTTCCAACTCCTCGAGGTCTGCTTTAATTTATAAATAGATTTCTTAAGCTTGCATACTTGTTTTATTCTCTCTTTTGAGATAAATCTTTCTGGCTGAAATATGTAAACTTCTTCCTCAAGATAACCATTAAGGAAGACAGTCTTCATGTCCATTTGCCAAATTTCATAATTATGGTATGTTGCTATTGTAAGCATAATCTGGATAGATTTTAGTATAGCAATCGATGAAAATATTTCATCATAATCAATACTTTATTTTTGCCTAAAATCTTTAGCCGCCAATCTGACTTTATAGGTTTTGACTTGACCATCTGCTCCAATCTTTTTCTTATAGACCTATTTGCATCCAATAGGGGTCACACCCTCTAATGCATCAATCAAAGTCCATACTTAATTGAAATATATTGAGTCCATTTCGAATTTCATAGCCTTTAGCCATTTATTTGAGTCCTTGCTCGTAACATCTTTTATATAGGTTAGAGGTTCATCATTCTCAATGATGTGGACTTCATTATTCTCAATAATGAATCCTACCTCAAAGATGCATTTTGTACTCTTTTTGACTTTCAAAGAAGAGGTATATTTTGTGGTTGTACCTCATCAATGGGTATTTTTGGTTAAGAAGTATCTTATGCTTCTATTTATAGGTCTTGAATCTCATCAAGTTTAATTTTCTTTCTACTGTCCCTTTCTAGGATAAACTCTTTTTCCATAAGGGTGGCATGCTTACTGACAAATTTTTTTTATTCAGTAGGATGGTAAAAGAGGTATCTTATACTCTCTTTAGGATAACTTACAAATAAGCATTTATCCGCCCAAACACTCATGTCCAAAATTTTTTTTATATAAGTTGGACAGTCCCATATCTTAAGATACTTAAGATTAAGCTTCTTTTCTCTCCATATCTCATATGAAGTGCTCGACATAAATTTTGAAGGTACTCTGTTCAGAATATAGACAACAATCTCTAGAGCATATCTCCAAAAAAAATAGGCAAGTCTGTAAGGTACATCTTGGATCATACCATATCAAATAAAGTGTGATTTCTCTTTTCTGCTACATCATTTAACTGTAGTGTATAAGAAGGGGTCTATTCTGAGAGAGTTTGCTTTTTAAGAATATTTAAAAATTTACTGGATAAGTATTCTCCTCCTTGATTAGATCAAAAAATTTTAATATTTTTTTTAGTTTATTTTTCGATCATACTTTGATACTCTTTAAATTTATCAAAGGCCTTGGATTTGTGTTTCATAAGATATATATATCCAAATCTAAATAAATCATCAGTGAATATAATAAAGTAAGAATATCCTCCTCTGGCTTCAATTGTCATAGGACTACATACGTCGGTATGTACAAATCCTAATAACTCATTTGTCCTTTCTCCATGTCCACTAAATGGAGTCTTGGTTATTTTATCCACAAGATAAAATTTAGAAGCTCCTAATGATTCATAATCATAAGGATCAAAAAACTTTTCTTTGTATAACTTGTTAAGTCTTATTTCACTTATATGACCAAGTCAATAATGTCAAAGTAAAGTATTATTTATATTTTTTTCTTATATTTTTTGCTTTTATCAATATGAAAAATATTATCATTAGATAGAATCAGAAGACCATTATTAACAAAGCTATGATAGAAAATTTCATCAGTAAAAGAAATTAAGCAACTATTGCTCTTTTCATTTATTTCAAAATTTTGTTGCAATAGCAACAATATAAAAATAATATTTTTAATGCTCTTAGGCATATAATAATAATTTTTCAGCTTTAAGATCTTTCTAAAAGATAACTTTAAGATATATATCCTCACAGCTTCTGCTTGGATGGACTCTCCTCCAGCACCATGGAGCTCAAAGTCACCCTTCTTCAATACTCTAATATTTTGCAGCTCCTGTAATGACTTGTATATATGAGAACTACAGACGGTATTTAATACCCAAGAGTCTGAATTAGAAGAATTTAATGACAAAATTGTATGTATCTCATGCATACCTTTTGGTGCGTCACTTGCACCAGCCTTTATAGCTGCAAGATAAGACTTACAATTTTTTTTTCAATATCCTGTCTTGCCACAGTGAAAGCAGGTACCTTGTCCGGAAGCTTTCTTTCCTTTTTCCTTCATCTTGCTACCTTTAGGGTTCAATCCTTTCTTTGAACCCTTAATGCTTGATTTTTTCTTAGAGATTTTATCTATAAGAAGAAGTGGAGTCTTTTTCTTTCTAATATGGCTCTCAGTTGTTTTGAGCATGTTTAACAGCTCAGACACAGAGGTATTCAATTTGTTCTTGTGATAATTTATAACAAATCAAGTGAATGATTCAGAAAGAGATTGCAGGATCAAATCCTGATTCAATTCTTCATCCATCATAAAATCTAATTGACCCAATCTAGTGATCAAGTTAATGACCTTAAGGATATGGACATGTACGGATGATCCTTTTGTCATTCTAACATGAAATAACTATTTAGATATCTCATACCATACAGCTCCTTAAGAATGAGGAGTATGGATTGAGTATCCATGCCTTCATGCTGCCTCTGTAATTCATTACTCATAGAGGCCAGTATGATGCATTTGACAGTTAAACTATCATTCTTCCACATCCTGTATGTCGATACCTCTTCCTCTGTGGCATCATCTCCAACCTCTTGTGATTCAGGGACATTAAGAATGTAAGAGAGCTTCTCCTGAGTGAGTATAATTTTTAAATTTCTCAATCAGTCCACGTAATTAGGATTGATCAACTTGTTAGAATCTAAAATTCTTTACAATGATAATGAACATACTATTTGTAGAATTTAATCTATAATAAATAAAGAACGTAATATAAGCAAACAACTCATGATGACTTACATAATTAAATAAGATTTTTTATTTAATTATGCCTCTCACTATTTTATCGAACATCATAACCCTCTACTATGATAAACAAGATATATTGTATATTTATCTTAGTAGAATTGAGACCCTAATTTCTCATAATGATCTTGTGATAACACAACAAATCCATTTAAGTTAATAGGTAGGAAACTCTTTCTAATTGCATCTCATATAATTTTTAATTTTATCTTGACCTCTAAAACATTATTAGTCTTGTGATAACCCAGCAAGCTATAATATTTTAGTTAAGTAAGATCTTTCATTTCAATATAATCAAATTCAGATATTACTGTCTTTATGGTAACACAACAAAGCAGTATATCCAAAATTATCATAAGCATCTTCTATGCACTGGGATTATGTTATATCAATCCCTATGGTAAGCCTTGTGGTAACATAACAAATTTGCCATAATTCACGATGTAACATTAACCTAGCATGAAAAAAGGCCCCTAATAGTGTTTTCGACGTTAGAGTTTTTCAATTTTAGGATCACTTAACCAAATTAGCTAGGTAAGTAGGTGGGGGTCCCCCTGTTTCTTTTGTTAGATACTAATAAATTGATCAGGTTAGTCAATGAAATCAATTAAAGAACTATCTTTAGTACTTTTCTAGACGCCAATTGATCAATTGATCAAGAATTGGTTAATCCATCGTTGCTATCACTACTACTTAATATAATTTTATGAGGGCTTCATTGGTCTCATGCACATTCTAATTTCATAATGCTAATGCACACTAATATATATCAATATTAATCATTTTATATGTGTTAGTGTGACATATGAACATTCATCATTCTAGAACAACCTTGCAGCACAATCCTGTTATGTTAGAACAATCTTATTTCAGAATAATGTAGTGATGGATGAGTCATGCATCAATTCATATCAAACATATGAAAGCATAATTCATAGCATAATTAATTTTATAATATGAATCATAGTATGCATCACATGAACATTATCTACATATGATTGAACCAAACAAAGCCGGCTCTGATACCACTGTAGGGTTTCACAGACAACATGCACAGTGAAAGCATAATAGATTTTAAAAATTTAAACTAAAAAATCTTAAATATTAAACCCTTAAACCAGCACCTCCTTGATGATTAACAATTATATAAAATATTTTTATAACAAAATTGAAGGTATAGAAGAATACCTGCAATGCTTATTCCAAAACTCCAGCAAAACCTCCACCAGGCGTCTAAATGTTCGCCCTCCAACGATGATTCATACAGGGCTTTGATCAAGACACCAACTTCTTAAGATGATTCCTCCACCAAAATTCTCTCTCCGAGAACTTCTTTGGGCAGCATAACCTCAGGACTACCTTCTTCTCCTCCTAGCCTTCCTATCTCTATCTTTCTAATTTTCTTGTCTTCCTTATATCTCTTCTTAGGCCCTTGTCCTAAAATCGAACTTGTCCTTACTATTTTAGGACTTATCCTAATAAGAGAAAAAAAAATAATTGGACAAGAGAGAGAGAGGTGTAAGAAAGAAGAGATAAGAATAGAATTCTGAATGCCTCAAAATCCTGATGTGCATCCCCTTTTATATCCGAAGATTGGATGCATTCGCACCATTCCAACCCAATTCCCATGCCCAAAAATCACATCCTTCCACCTTTGAAACATCAATCCAAGTCAAATCTAATACATGGAATATCTAAATTAATTCCAAGAGCTACTTCATGTAGAAGGACTCTTCGAAATTAATTCTCTGAAGAATCACACAACCTTATTTTTGGTGCCTCACCTCTCCACCATTGATCAGTGCACAACACCATCCAATGATTCACAAAGGAGGCTCTAATCAAAAGTTGGTATGGAGAAAAAATCAGATAAAATGGGGCGTGACACATAGATAAGAGTCCTTAACAATATGGACTCTTATATAAGGCACATGGATTAGGGTTAGCTACTGTTGGTGCAAAAATTCGCTTGCGTCGGAGAAGCTGGAGTCGAGGGAGTTGCGGTCGCCGTCGGGACCTGCAAAGGAAGTCTAAACCGGAGGTGGGGTTGCTCCGGTAAGACCCTCCGACGCTCAAGTCAGTTCTCTGCCTCAACAAAAATGGAGTGCTCGAACGGAGAATTTAGCAGAGTTTTGAGGTAAAGAATGAGAGCTTATAGAATAATGTATCTGAGGTCCCCCTTATATAGGCGGTGGGCTCAATAGACTGATAGTGACATTCATAACCGTCTCGTAGTGGGCTGCCCACCGTCAGGAGGAATTTGCTGCGAGGAGTAGTGGAGTAGACCCGTGGCCCTCGCTGCAGCGCGCCACGTGGAGTCTGCTGCAGGGAGTGGAGCGGCGTCCGTTGTCGCGACTTGCCAGCGGATGGAAGGATCGCACAGTATCCGTTACAGGAGGTGGAGCAGGATCGTGAGCATCATAGCGACCTGCCCGAGAATAATGGAGCCGTGCGGGATCTGCCGCAGGAAGTGGAGCAGAGTCGTGGCCGTCATAGCGGTCTGTCAGGGGATGATGGAGCTACGCAGAATCTGTCACGAGAAGTGGAGCAGGATCACAGTGGTTGCTGGGTTGCGCCAGAAAGTACAGGTTCGTCGGTTGAAGTTCGGCAGTGGTCGGAACTGGTGACGGAGCCTGGCTTCCGTAGGAGCTCGGGCGGAGCCCTCCTTGTGGTTGAGGTCGTGGATGGAGCCCGGCTCCCGTGGGGGGGTCCGGGCGGAGTCCTCTCAGAGTTGAAGTCGTGGGCGGAGCTCAGCTCCCGTAGGAGTCCTGACGGAGTCCTCCTTGAGGCTGGGGTCGTGGATGGAGCTCGGCTTCCGTAGGAGTCCTAGCGGAGTCCTCCTTGAGGTCGGGGTCGTGGACGGAGCTCGGCTTTCGTAGGAGTCCTGGCGGAGTCCTGCAATCAAAGTCAGGTGCGGAGTCCGGCTCCCGTAGGAGTCCGGACGAAGCTTACCGGTAATTGAAGTTGGCGACGGAGCCCGGCTCCCATAGGAGTCCGGGTGGAGTTGTTCTGTAGTCGATGTTGGCGACGGAGCCCGGCTCCCGTAGGAGTCCGGGCGGAGTTGTTCTGTAGTCGATGTTGGCGACGGAGCCCGACTCCCGTAGGAGTCCTGGCGGAGTCCTCCTGTAATCAAAGTCAGGTGCGGAGTCTGGCTCCCGTAGGAGTCCGGACGAAGCTTACCGGTAGTTGAAGTTGGCGACGGAGCCCGGCTCCCGTAGGAGTCCGGGCGGAGTTGTTCTGTAGTCGATGTTGGCGACGGAGCCCGGCTCCCGTAGGAGTCCGGGCGGAGTTGTTATATAGTCGATGTTGGCGACGGAGCCCGGCTCCCGTAGGAGTCCGGGCGGAGTTGTTCTGCAATCAAAGTCAGGTGCGGAGTCCGGCTCCTGTAGGAGTCCGGACGAAGCTTACCGGTAGTTGAAGTTGGCGACGGAGCCCAGCTCCCATAGGAGTCCGGGCGGAGTTGTTCTGTAGTCGATGTTGGCGATGGAGCCCGGCTCCCGTAGGAGTCCGGGCGGAGTTGGCTTCTTGCTAAGAACTTCGGCTGAGGGTATTTTATATCCAACACCAGTCCCCCTACTTTCGAGTTTGAATTTCGAATGAAGGAAGTACAGAGAGACTGGCACAGCCGAAGTTGTCCCCTCGAATCCTGCGCACGACCGCCTCCAGATATTTTGGCATTAAATGTGCGCATGCTGGAGTCTTTTCAAATCGAGGCGATACGAAGGGACTCTTCGAAATTTTTGCAGGTACACTGGCCCAGGTACGGTGCAATAATAGTCCTGCCAACCATCAGCCTCTTTTAGCCGCCTGCCATGGTGAGTGGGACACGTGTCGAGCACGGAGTGGCCTGGGGGGATTCGTGATCATTATAGCACCGGATCCCAGGGTCTATTTAAACCCGTGCTCCCACTTTTGGGGCCCTTACCCTGCTTCAGAATTCTAACAGTGTCTGCCTTCCCTTCGAGAGCCCTGATTCAGTTGATACCTTCTCGAGCCGTAGGCGCCCTCCAAATCGTCTCTGTCTTCGTCCCTCTGGTCCCTCAGAGCGATCTAGGTTAGTTCCAGCACCTTCATCTTTCTTCCCGCCGCTTAGGGACCTCTTTTTTGCCATTATTTTTTGGTGTTCCCCCCAGTCAGTTTCCTGTGACCCCTCGCCCCTCATCCTGTCCGTCTTCACCGAGATCTTTAGAGCCCTCATTCGAAGTCACTCAAAATGTCATCCGGCTCTTCCGCTCCTTGCAGTTTCGGGAGTTCTTCCGCCTCGAACCCCCAGGTCCCTTGCTCTGTAGACGAACCTGCGTCGGGGACTGGGCTCCGCCCGATTTTTGTACCAGGCACCATTCCATGTTCTCTGACTCCGGAGGAACTCCTTCTGATAAGGGTTCAGTATGGGGTTCTCCTGAAGTACGACCTGGAGTTGCCTAGCCCTTCTGACCGGGCTATCACTCCTCCACCCGGTCATTTTTGCCTGTACCAGGAGGCATTCCGTGCCGGGCTCCGGCTTCCGCTTCCATCCTTTGTTGTTGCCCTCTTCCGCTTCTTAGACATCTCCTTGGCTTCTGTGGCCCCAAATTCTTTGAGATTTTTGATAGGATTTCTCTCCCTTTGTCACGTAGTCGAGGTCCAGCCGTCTCTCTCGCTGTTTAAGCACTTTTATACTTTCAAACGCCATCCTTCGACGAAGGACTGATGGTACTTCTCCCCCATAGATTGGCAAGAAGGGGTTGCTGAAAGGTGGCCCTTCTTCAATCCACAATTGGAAGGGGAAATACCTCTTCGTCCACTGCCCGACTCTGAGGCTGGGCCTGCCCCCTTGGGGCTCTATAAGGGATTCTGTCCGCCGGACGCCCAGCCTGGGGGAGGATGACCTCCAGGCTGCCCGAAAGCTTTTTGCCTATTCCGCTCCTTCCCTTCCCAATCTTTTGAGGGAGCAATTTCTATTCAACATCGGCCTGAGCCCCCAGGATCCCGCGAGTATTTCATCCTTTCCTTTATCTTCTTTTTTCCTGCCTTTCTTCTTTTTCTTTCTCTCTCTTTTCTCCTTTTTTTCTTCTTTTTTTTTTTCGATTCCTGACTCTTGATTGATCGGTTTGCTTCTTTTTCTTCCTCCCCCTCTTTCTTTTTTTTTTTTTTTAAGGAATGGATGCCGAAGCAGCGTGGATGCTCGCCAGGGGCCTCAGGGCCCACAAAAGGAAGGGAGTCGCGACCTCCGGATCGGCGAAGAGGGCCAGAGCGGAGGAGTCGAGCTTTGCCGCACCCGCCCAGATGGCTCCAGTGATTGACATTCCCTCGGATGCCGAGGCAATGGCTCCCCGGGCTTCCTCGAGGAGTCCACTGACTGGGGCCCCTATTTCGGGGGTCCACTCAATGGAGGCACCTGTAGCCGAGAGGGGGAAGAGAAGGAAGTCGGTGGCCCGCAAGGCGGGTAGCCGTCGAACTGTTGCTGATGAGTCCCTCTGCTCTGAAGAGGGGTCGAAGAATCCCTTCAATGACAGGGACCTGATCAGGCGGTTGATCGACGGCTGCATTCTGCCCAACATCGTCGAGAGGATCGACCGCGTCGATCCTGAGCAGCGGGCCTGGGACTCTTTGGGGTCCTTCCTTGAGGTAAGCAAATCTTTATTCACCTGGCTATTCGGCCTTTGTTCTGATCCCCCAGCCGCCCTTACAGATTGGGCACCAGCTCCTCACCAATATCGAGGTGGTGAACCATGCGAGGAGGGACATCCTCCAGGTGGAGGAGCGATGTCGGGCCGACGTTGCTCGCCTCCAAGCAAAGACGGCTGAAGTAGCCGCCCTCCAAGAGGCCCTGGTGTTGGGAAATGTGTCCCAAAAAGCCAATCGTCAAGCTGTTGACGGTTGAGCAACCAAGTATTGTAATTGATTTGTTAATAAATAAAATATATTTGGCATTTTCATCATAAGCTTTCATCTTCTAATGAACTCCGTTGTTATGATGAAGTCCTTAGGACTATTTAAGTTCGATAAAGAGAGGATTTATCGATTAGTCCTTAAAATTGTTCACGACCAAATGATAGGCTGTTAATAAGGACGACAGCTTCTATCAAGCATAGGTCGCTGTAGGCCATATGGGTTGGTTGTCCTCTTAACCAAGGAGTGTGGAGACACTGGTATGGCATACAGGTGAGATGTAAGGGTACATCATCATTGAACGTGACCAACTCCAGAGCATTCTGCTGTCGAGAATGTCTCTGATGGGATATAGGTATAAATGTCCCTTAGACTTGAGATCGCCTCATTGACTTGCAAGCAACTCACTGTGCTTTGGTACTGGACTAACTGAATTTCTAATTCAGGGACGGAAGGCTTCTGGGCACAGTCAAGTACTTGCGAAGTCAGAGTGTGATCGAGATGGGATTGACCACTCCAAGAGTTGGAGAAGAATGAGTCACTGTATTTTAATTTAGCAAAACCTTGGCCAGGGTAATCCATCAGATGGATTTGATATTTTGAAATACAATGTGGACAACCTGATCAGAGTTGACAGTTGAGCTCTGGGGTGTCCTATGATCATTTTGGTCAAGGGAATGAATTATATGAAAACTATATCCGCATGGGTTCTAAGGATGTTGTTCTACACATTCGACCTATCCGGACGTCGGGTACCATTGCTAGATGGTCACTTCGATTGGTATACGAATTTATTTCTATGCTACCGGCTTAGGTTCGGACCTATGAGGTCACACATATTAGAGTTCATGATCCGATCGGATGGTTGATCAACGATTAAGAATCATTATAGGGTTAAATAATCAATACGATTGACATTTAACCCAGTGCAAGTGTTGCAGGAGGATCGATTAGCAATTTGATTGCTAATTGGCTTAATTTGATTAAGCCAATGAGCTGAGATTAAGTCTAATTAAATATGATTTAATTAAATTTGATTTGGGCTTGATTGGATCAAGTCCAATTGGTTTATTGGATAAGCCAAGTGCAAGAAAAAATTAGTCCTAGTTCAACTAGGACTTGGGTCAATCTAATTTCTAATTTGATTAGAAAATTAAATCAGATTTAAATGTAATTTAATCTGATTAAATTAGATTCTTAATTAGGTTAAGACCTATTTTAATTGGGTTGATCTAATTTTGATTTGATTTGGTTTGGGAAACCAAATTAAAACAAGTCATGAGACAGAATCCTAGTAGGACTAGGATTCCACCTTGCGCCACATAAGCCTTCTCCACGCCCTCTCTCTTATTCAACGCCAATCTCCACTTATTTTGTGCGACAAAAGCCCTCTCCCAGATCTCTCCCACGTTCACAAAAGGTCTCTTCTCTTCTTTCTTACATGGAAGGTGGTTTGGATCAAATCTAAAAGGAATAAGTTTGGATTTTGAATTCTATGAGATAGAGTTTTAGAAATCCAAAACTCTTTCAATTTTGCACCGAATTTATCCAAATTTTTTTTGGAATTTTTGTAGCTTTTAGGGTTTATATTGTACACCCTTTTTGGTGATCCATGCATGAAAATATGGAGGAGGTGCTCAAGAGTTGGGCGTCCCTTAACTTGCCATGTTTGGATAAGCCTTGACTAGGTGTTTGACTTAGACAAGGACTCTATCATATCTCTCCATATAAGATGAGTTTCTTTGTGAAATTTTAAGGAGAGATAGTTTTTTGAGAGGGCTTTCTTCCATCCAAAAATCAAAGAGAAATACCTTTGGGTCGTGGAGATATAAAAGACGCAAGTTTGGATGTCTAGAGAGAAAAACGTGAAGAAGAAGAGGGTCTTCTTCTAGGGTTTTTATTTTCATATCTTTCCTCCTTCCATCTTGAGTTTCCTGAGAGCGTCTCAGATCTGAAACTCCTCCTTCTACTTTCCATCTTCTTCTAAGAGTCCAAATCAAGAAGAAGGAGGCACCTGATCAACCATCAAAGAAGGATCAGCGCAGTACTAGCATACTGTGCTGATTTTCTGAAGCAGGACTTCTGATCGAGATTCGTGGGCTCGTGTGGACGACTCCTAGAGGCCGGACGCGTGTGCGGCTTGCAACATCATCCTTAAGCCCGGATCAGCAAGGTTAGAGCATCTAACTTGCAAGGTAATAGATCTGATCTATTATTTAATACATACATTAGATGTAGCTAGTATAGAAACATGTTGATATGATCAACATGTAGTTCATACTATATTTATATATATTTTAATTTTTGATTTAATGCTATGTAATAATCATGTAATAGGATCTTAGATCTAGGGATTTTTTGATCTTAGAAAATAAATTTTGATTTATTTTAGTCTTCCGCTGTATGATCTTGAAAAAGTTTCAAGATCTAACCCTGAAACCCTAGATCTAATTAAACCAATTGGTATCAGAGCCTAGGTTCTTTATTACATGATTATTTATACATGCTTAGATTATTTTTTAGATTAGATCTAATTTATAATCTGATTATTAAATCTAAAATTAAAATTTTAGATCAATCACAAACTGCAAGGTTGTCCTGCTGTAAGGTTTACCCCTTACAGTGCAAAGGTTGTCCTAGTTTGTGTTGATCTATCTTTAATCATAAATTTATTAGATATGATCTAGATTAAATTTATGATTTATTAGATTTAAAAGATGTTTAAATCTGAAATAAAATCTCTTTGTTAATAATTTTTATGCAAAGAAATTATTTAAAGTTGAAATTGTTTCAATTACATGAACCTGTTTAGATTAGATCTAAAGTAGTTTCATGTTTATTTCGCTTGCATCTTGATTATGAATCAAACATGCAATATGATTGGTAGAATCATATTGTAAAATTGTTTTACCAATATGAAAATTATTTTTTGAAAAGCCGAACCCAACCCTCAGCCCAAAACTTAATTAAGAATTAAGAAGTTGTTTGATTAGGTTCTAGGATTGTGAATTGAAGAACCTAAGACACAAATCATAACACATTGGGTTAATGGGTTAGTGAAAATTAGGTCCATTAATTGGGTTAGACCTATGGTTAGATTAAAGATGGACTTAATTAGAGAATTGACTAAATCTAATCAATTGTTGTCTTAGATTAGGTCAAGGATTCTCTAGATCAATTACAATAGTTGTAGTGGTCAAGTCCATGTCTTTAACGAGAACCAAATGGACTTGATTCTTGGCTAAGCGGTCTAGCACGAACTGTTAGGTTGATCTAATCGAAACTAATTAAACCAGTTGGTGTCTAAGGTAAACCAGATCGGTGGTTTTTAATTGGGAGCCCGCTTACCTGGCCATTCATGATGGTGTCTAAGGCAAGTTTTGGCAGACCCTCCCACTGATCGAACTTACCTGGCCTCTTGGTGAAATTATGTTTTGATCGGATCACTTGACTATTCGAGCTGACCCATGTCAGTTAGGTAAATCAGTGTGACTGATTTAGGTGCTCCTAGACCAGCCCTTTTAATGGTCTCCCTTAAGCTGACTTGGTGAAGTCAGTGGGAGAATCATGATAAGCTGGTTCATCTGACCTCATCCTCTATATTATTTAAATCCTCTAAAATTATTAGGTCCTTAAAATGATAAAGTTATGGAGATAACTGAGTCATAGCCTCCCATTAAGGTGTTTGATAATGAGTCCATGAACTCAATAATCATTGCAGACCCAAAGGCCTGGTGCTTGTTGACTAATGGAATTATCACTCATCATATGATGACTTGAAGTATCTCTCTAATGGTGGTTAGGTGAGCCAACCAAAGTTGGGCTTAATCATTCGTTGGTTAGATACACCAAGTATGATCATGTTAATGGTTGGACGTAACTGGATCCTTACACTGGAGGCCAAAGCCTACTGATTAGGTTTCTGGGGCAAAATTAAAATTACTAGAAATTGTTTAGAGAAACAATTGGTTATGAACCTACCCTTAGATGTACATGGGTTGGCCAACCAAAGTTGGGCTTGTGTGCAGTCTAAGTGGATTCTAGTACCCGCTAAGGAATTTGGGTAATTCCTCGAATTGAAGGTAGAGGCTACCAATTCGAATAAAATAGTGGGAGAAACCTTTTGATTAAAGTCCAAATCTTTAGGTTTAATGAATCAATTACTAATTAGGTTATGGTTTTCTTTTGTGCAAATATGGCCACTTCCCTATCACTCCGATCATTGTTGGACAATGATAAGTTGGTGGGACCCAACTTCGGTAGCTGGTACCGAAAGTTGAAGATAGTCCTGGAGCATGAACGGATCCTATATGTGATAATGGATCCTGCACCTGAGGAGCCAGCTGTCAATGCACGTGGAACAGTCAGAGACACTTACCAGAAGTGGCTCAGTGACCGGACCACGGTGCGCTGTATCATGCTTGCTGCTATCATGAGCGACGAGTTCAGTCGCAGATTCGAGACGGCTCAGCCAAAGGACATGCTTCAAGTGTTGGAGGATACCTTTGGCACACCCGATGACGTAGAGAGGCACAAGACTAGTTGTGCCATCTTCAACGCCAAAATACGGGATGGAGTCTCTATCACTGATCATGTATTGTACATGATCGAGCTGATGGAATGATTGAGCAAGCTCGGCTTTCCCTTGCATGAGCAGCTTGGGAAAGATGCAATACTGAACTCGCTGCCCAAGTCTTGTATCCCATTCCTCACTCATTATAGAATGACAAAGCCTGAAGTAAACTACCATGGGTTAATGGGGTTGCTTCAGAACTTTGAGAAGGATCACCAACTCCTCAAGGAGTCGGTGAACTCAGTGAACTCAGTGGGAGGTTCATCTTCTGGTTCTCGACCCTTTGAGAAAGGAAAGAAGAACAAGAAGAAGAAAGTCAAGAAGGTGCAAGTTCAGGCTGGGACATCTGTGCAGAGCCAGACCAAAAAGATCAAGCCTGATAAGAGTCTATTCTACTGGCAAGCACCCTAGATTAGATAGTGTGTCAAATATCTACTTATGGCATTGGAGGCTAGGTCATATAAATAAGAACGAATAAACAGGTTGACTCAAGAGGGAATCCTCAAAGTCAGTGATTGTGAATCACTTCCAACCTGTGAGTTCTGTCTTCTTGGTAAAATGACCAAGTCACCTTTTACTGGAAAAGGTGAGAGAGCTACTGAGCTCTTGGGCCTAGTATATACTGATGTATGCGGACCCATGAGCACCAGTGCTAGAGGTGGATATTTCTACTTCATAACTTTCACGGATGACCTATCCCGATATGGATATCTCTATCTGATGAAACATAAGTCGGATTCATTTGAAATGTTCAAACGATTCCGAAGTGAAGTAGAAAAACAAACTAGGAAGAGTATTAAAACTCTTCGATCTGATCGAGGAGGAGAATACCTTTCTAGCCCAAAACGAAAAAAAATAAAACAGGGGATGCAAAACCGGGAAGAAGAGGAGTCTTCTTCCCGGCGAAACCCAAGCGAATCAGGACTCCTAGGACCCCACGGAGTCCTAGGACTCCCTATAAGAATACCCCTTCCCCTTGAGACCGAAGATCGACCTCCTCCCTCTCTCTTTCTCTCCGTTTTTCTCAATCGAAGGCTGCGGACACCCTTTGATTTCTCGCCGTGATTGCCGCCGACGAGGTCTCCGGAGGCTGAGGTAAGTTTTCCTCTTCCTCCCCTCTTTCTTCTCCTTCCTTCCCGTGCATTTGTGCGCGGCTGCCGGCGACGAAAGTCGTCGATTTCCGGTCGGGAAAGACACCCTGTTTTTGAGCTCTTTTCCTTGAATTTTCCGACGCCGGCGATCGGAATTGATCGCCGGCCACCCTCCTCCGTGACCGGGGGAGTGATTCCCGTCGGCCGCCGGCCTCCGCCGCAGCGGTCGTGGCTCGAACGGCCGGTCAAGGCCGGAGAACCCCCACCGTCCCCTGTTCGGCCTGGAAGGAACCAAGGAAAAAGAAGAAGAAGAAGAAGAAAAAGAAAAGAAAAAAAAAAAAGAAAAAGAAAAGAACAAAAAGAAGAAAAAGAAAAAGAAGAAAAAGAAAAGGAAAGAAAAAAAAAAGAAGAAAAAGAAGAAGAAAAATAATAATAATAATAATAATAATAAAAATAAATATATATATATATATATATATATATAAGTAAGTAAATAAATAAATAAATAAATAATTGAAATTGATGAGAGAGAGAGTTTCTCTCTCTTCTCTCTGTTCTTTCAGACTGAACCCTGATTTTCTCTCTTTGGAATTGGACTTTCTCTCTCTACTTTCTCTCTCTAGAATTTTCTCTCTCTAGCCTGTTCTCTCTCTTGATGGATTTCTCTCTCTCTAAAGTTACCCTTCTAAGATTAGCGTAGTGGGAGGTTTCATCTGATGATTCTGATCGAGTTTAGAGACGAGTCTGATTTTAAGCGAGATTTTAATTTTTGGGATTTGTTAGATTTAATTTTGAATTAAAATTAATAAAAAAAATATAATTTTGGATAATAGGCACGGAAGAATCTCCTAGAAGTTAGTCGATCCATTCATTCAGTGCTCCATGAAATGTAAGTAATGAATCATCTTCTCGAGATATTCCATATTTGTTCTGAAAATAAATAATTATTCTCTGAAATTATGCATGATTTATGAAATTATGTTTTGAAAGAAAAGTGCTTTTGAAATGTTATGGTATATCGATTTATGCACATGTTTAGTGAAAGATTATGATATATATTGTGGTACTAAGTATTTTGATATAGATCGGATTTATGCTCTCAACCTAACTATGTTTCAGTGGGCCCCGCCAATGGGGATTATACGTTGGTACTTTGTGGACCCTGCCAGTGGGGGTTGTGCGCTGGTATTTGTGGACCCTGCCAGTGGGGGTTGTGCGCTGGTATTTCTGGACCCTGCCAGTGGGGGTTGTGCGCTGGTATTCTGTGGACCCCGCCAATGGGGGTTAAACGTTGGTTATAGTCAAGGCTGTTGAGTTTCGAGTATTTTGAATCGAATCAGATTTATTATATGTAAATATTTGAAATTATTGGATTTGCATTAAATCAGCATTAAATATATTTTTATGTTATTTGCAGCATTGTTCTTGAAAATTAAATAATATCTGAATATCTGGTAGAGATACTTGTTACTTACTGGGCTGTCTAGCTCATTACTTTTTTTTCTATTTTTCAGATTCAGATAATTAATTTCGAGCGTGGGAAGAAATATTGAGACAAATCTTTTAGAGGCGAGATTTAGCATTGTCAACTTCATTGAACTTAGATCTATTGTTTTTATTGTTTTTAGCGAAAAAAATTTATTAGATGTAAGACATTTGATTTAATTACTTGAATTATAGTTGAATAATAATTATTTGAATTTATTCCACTGCGATGCATTGATATCGTGATGAGATGCCTTGCATGCTTATGGAGAGAGTTCATGAGTATGCGGCGGTTGCCGCGACCCTCGATTCACAATCTCGGGTCGGGGGCGTGACAATTAATATGGTATCAGAGCATAAGTAGATAAATTATGACACATAGAATTTAACATAATATGAGTGTAGGTGGGTAGACATTAGGAATATTGGGACGTTAAAGTATGAGCATCATAATAAACTCAGGGAAGGGTCTATGCGCTTGCTCAACAGAATCCACAGGTTTCCAATACAATGGTGACAGGTATGAAAAATTTCGAGGTCGAAATTTCTTTTTAGGGGTGAAGAATGTGATAGCCCAAAACGAAAAAAAATAAAACAGGGGATGCAAAACCGGGAAGAAGAGGAGTCTTCTTCCCGGCGAAACCCAAGCGAATCAGGACTCATAGGACCCCACGGAGTCCTAGGACCCCCTATAAGAATACCCCTTCCCCTTGAGACCGAAGATCGACCTCCTCCCTCTCTCTTTCTCTCCGTTTTTCTCAATCGAAGGCTGCGGACACCCTTTGATTTCTCGCCGTGATTGCCGCCGCCGAGGTCTCCGGAGGCTGAGGTAAGTTTTCCTCTTCCTCCCCTCTTTCTTCTCCTTCCTTCCCGTGTATTTGTGCGCGGCTGCCGGCGATGAAAGTCGCCGATTTTCGGTCGGGAAAGACACCCTGTTTTTGAGCTCTTTTCCTTGAATTTTTCGACGCCGGCGATCAGAATTGATCGCCGGCCACCCTCCTCCGTGATCGGGGGACTGATTCCCGTCGGCCGTCGGCCTCCGCCGCGGCGGTCGTGGCTCGAACGGCCGGTCAAGGCCGGAGAACCCCCACCGTCCCCTGTTCGGCCTGGAAGGAACCAAGGAAAAAGAAGAAGAAGAAGAAGAAAAAGAAAAGAAAAAAAAAAGAAAAAGAAAAGAAGAAAAAGAAAAAGAAGAAAAAGAAAAGGAAAGAAAAAAAAAAAGAAGAAAAAGAAGAAGAAAAATAATAATAATAATAATAATAATAATAAAAATATATATATATATATAAGTAAGTAAATAAATAAATAAATAAATAAATAAAAAATTGAAATTGATGAGAGAGAGAGTTTCTCTCTCTTCTCTCTCTTCTTTCAGACTGAACCCTGATTTTCTCTCTCTAGAATTGGACTTTCTCTCTATACTTTCTTTCTCTAGAATTTTCTCTCTCTAGCCTGTTTCTCTCTCTTGATGGATTTCTCTCTCTCTAAAGTTACCCTTCTAAGATTAGCGTAGTGGGAGGTTTCATCTGATGATTCTGATCGAGTTTAGAGACGAGTCTGATTTTAAGCGAGATTTTAATTTTTAGGATTTGTTAGATTTAATTTTGAATTAAAATTAATAAAAAAATATAATTTTGGATAATAGGCACGGAAGAATCTCCTAGAAGTTAGTCGATCCGTTCATTCAGTGCTCCATGAAATGTAAGTAATGAATCATCTTCTCGAGATATTCCATATTTGTTCTGAAAATAAATAATTATTCTCTGAAATTATGCATGATTTATGAAATTATGTTTTGAAAGAAAAGTGCTTTTGAAATGTTATGGTATATCGATTTATGCACATGTTTAGTGAAAGATTATGATATATATTGTGGTACTAAGTGTTTTGATATAGATCGGATTTATGCTCTCAGCCTAACTATGTTTCAATGGGCCCCGCCAATGGGGATTATACGTTGGTACTTTGTGGACCCTGCCAGTGGGGGTTGTGCGCTGGTATTTGTGGACCCTGCCAGTGGGGGTTGTGCGCTGGTATTTCTGGACCCTGCCAGTGGGGGTTGTGCGCTGGTATTCTGTGGACCCCGCCAATGGGGGTTAAACATTGGTTATAGTCAAAGCTGTTGAGTTTCGAGTGTTTTGAATCGAATCGGATTTATTATATGTAAATATTTGAAATTATTGGATTTGCATTAAATCAGCATTAAATATATTTTTATGTTATTTGCAGCATTGTTCTTGAAAATTAAATAATATCTGAATATCTGGTAGAGATACTTGTTACTTACTGGGCTGTCTAGCTCATTACTTTTCTTTCTATTTTTCAGATTCAGATAATTAATTTCGAGCGTGGGAAGAAATATTGGGACAAAGCTTTTAGAGGCGAGATTTAGCATTGTCAACTTCATTGAACTTAGATCTATTATTTTTATTGTTTTTAGCGAAAAAAAATTATTAGATGTAAGACATTTGATTTAATTACTTGAATTATAGTTGAATAATAATTATTTGAATTTATTCCGCTGCGATGCATTGATATCGTGATGAGATGCCTTGCATGCTTATGGAGAGAGTTCATGAGTATGCGGCGGTTGCCGCGACCCTCGATTCACAATCTCGGGTCGGGGGCGTGACACCTTTCTAGTGAGTTTCTCACATATCTAGGAGAGAATGAGATTCTCTCCCAATGGACTCCTCCAGAAACACCACAGCATAATGGTGTGTCTGAAAGGAGGAATCGGACTCTGTTAGACATGGTCCGATCCATGATGGGTTTTGCTAGCTTTCCGATATCCTTCTGGGGATATGCACTCGAATCGGCTTGTTATCTATTAAATAGGATTCCAAGTAAGTCTGTAATTAAGACTCCATATGAGATATGGACGGGACGTAAGCCAGCACTTTCACACCTTAGGGTCTGGGGGTACCCGGCCTATGTCAAACGATTAGTCACAGACAAACTTGGACCTAGATCTGACAAATGCTCATTCATAGGGTACCCCAAAGAGACAAAAGGATATTTTTTCTACCATACTGATGAACAAAAGGTGTTCGTCAGCCTTAAGGCAATCTTTTTAGAAAAGGAGTTCCTTGGTGAAGGAACCGTTGCCTCTAAGGTTGAACTTGATGAAGTTCAACAGGTAGAAGGACCGACACCAATAGCTGAACCTGAGTCGGATATGATTAGATCAGATCCGGAGCCCAATATACCTGTACCATTAAGGCGATTCGGTAGAGTACCGCATCAGCCGGACAGATACTATGATTTCTTGGTTCGAGATGGTGATCCCATCGAACTTGATGAGAATAATGAGGATCCGATCACCTATATGGATGTTATGCAGAGACCTGATTCCGAGAAATGGCTTGAAGCCATGAAATTCGAAATGGAGTCCATGAAGGTCAACGATGTATGGACATTGGTTGACCCACCTAAAGGGGTTAAACCCATTGGGTGTAAATGGGTCTTCAAAAGGAAGAGGGGCGCAGACGGAAAGGTGGAGACCTATAAAGCCCGTCTGGTTGCCAAGGGATATCGTCAACGTTATGGTATTGACTATGACGAGATATTTTCTCCTGTGGCAATGCTCAAATCTATTCGGATAATGCTTGCAATAGCTGCCCATCTAGATTATGAGATCTGGCAGATGGATGTAAAGACAGCTTTTCTTAATGGAGAGCTGACCGAAGAGGTGTATATGATACAACCTGAGGGGTTTACATCCACAGATGAGTCCAAGGTGTGCAAACTTCAGAGATCCATTTATGGATTGAAGCAAGCTTCTCGGAGTTGGAACATGCGTTTTGATAAGGTGATCAAAACGTATGGCTTCATTAATAATGGAGAAGAGCCCTGCATCTATAAATGGGCAAATGGTCCAGTTGTGGTATTCCTTATCTTGTACGTGGATGACATTCTCTTAATCGGGAATGACATCCCCGCACTACAGGGAATAAAAGTTTGGTTGTCATCACAGTTCTCCATGAAAGACTTGGGTGAAGCATCCTACATCCTAGGGATGAAGATCTATAGGGATAGATCTAAAAGGATGCTTGGGTTATCCCAGTCCATGTACATAGATACTGTGCTGAAGAGGTTCAGCATGGAGAATTCCAAGAAGGGCTATCTACCGATAGGCCATGAAATTTCTCTCTCTAAGAAGGATTGTCCGACAACTCCTGAAGAGAGAGAGCGTATGAGTAGAGTCCCATATGCTTCAGTCGTGGGATCTATCATGTACGCCATGATATGTACAAGACCAGATGTGGCATACTCACTAGGAGTAGTGAGTAGATACCAATCTGATCCTGGAGAAAACCACTGGAAAGTGGTTAAAGCCATCCTTAAGTATTTGAGAAATACTAAGGACCAATGGTTGGTTTATGGCAAGTCAGATCTGAAACTTGTGGGGTTCACAGACTCTAGCTTTCAATCTGACCATGATGACAACAGGAGCATGTCGGGTTATATCTTTACTCTGAATGGTGGAGCCATCTGCTGGAAGAGTTCCAAGTAGCATATTATGGCGGACTCTATTTGTCAAGCAGAGTACATCGCAGCATCGGATGCTGCAAAGGAAGCTGTGCGGCTAAGGAAATTCATCAACGAGCTCGGAGTAGCACCCTCCCTCGATGGTCCAGTCCTGCGCTACTGCGACAGCACTGGTACCATAGCTCAGGTGAAGGAACCCAAAGCACATCAGCGGACGAAGCACATCTTGCACCGCTTCCACCTGGTCCAAGAGATCGTGGATCGAGGTGACGTCGACCTTCAGAAGATCGACGGAAAGGAGAACCTAGCCGACCCCTTCACTAAAGCCCTGGCAATAAAGGAGTTCGACAACCACAAGTCGAAGATGGGTATTAGATACTATGCCGAGTGGCTTTAGGACAAGTGGGAGTTGTTAGGAAATGTGTCCCAAAAAGCCAATCGTCAAGCTGTTGATGGTTGAGCAACCAAGTATTGTAATTGATTTGTTAATAAATAAAATATATTTGGCATTTTCATCATAAGCTTTCATCTTCTAATGAACTCCGTTGTTATGATGAAGTCCTTAGGACTATTTAAGTTCGATAAAGAGAGGATTTATCGATTAGTCCTTAAAATTGTTCACGACCAAATGATAGGCTGTTAATAAGGACGACAGCTTCTATCAAGCATAGGTCGCTGTAGGCCATATGGGTTGGTTGTCCTCTTAACCAAGGAGTGTGGAGACACTGGTATGGCATACAGGTGAGATGTAAGGGTACATCATCATTGAACGTGACCAACTCCAGAGCATTCTGCTGTCGAGAATGTCTCTGATGGGATATAGGTATAAATGTCCCTTAGACTTGAGATCGCCTCATTGACTTGCAAGCAACTCACTGTGCTTTGGTACTGGACTAACTGAATTTCTAATTCAGGGACGGAAGGCTTCTGGGCACAGTCAAGTACTTGCGAAGTCAGAGTGTGATCGAGATGGGATTGACCACTCCAAGAGTTGGAGAAGAATGAGTCGCTGTATTTCAATTTAGCAAAATCTTGACCAGGGTAATCCATCAGATGGATTTGATATTTTGAAATACAATGTGGACAACCTGATCAGAGTTGACAGTTGAGCTCTGGGGTGTCCTATGATCATTTTGGTCAAGGGGATGAATTATATGAAAATTATATCTACATGGGTTCTAAGGATGTTGTTCTACACATTCGACCTATCCGGACGTCGGGTACTATTACTAGATGGTCACTTCGATTGGTATAGGAATTTATTTCTATGCTATCGGCTTAGGTTCGGACCTATGAGGTCACACACATTAGAGTTCATGATCCGATTGGATGGTTGATCAACGATTAAGAATCATTATAGGGTTAAATAATCAATACGATTGACATTTAACCCAGTGCAAGTGTTGCAGGAGGATCGATTAGCAATTTGATTGCTAATTGGCTTAATTTGATTAAGCCAATGGGCTGAGATTAAGTCTAATTAAATATGATTTAATTAGATTTGGTTTGGGCTTGATTGGATCAAGTCCAATTGGTTTATTGGATAAGCCAAGTGCAAGGAAAAACTAGTCCTAGTTCAACTAGGACTTGGTTCAATCTAATTTCTAATTTGATTAGAAAATTAAATCAGATTTAAATCTAATTTAATCTGATTAAATTAAGTTCTTAATTAGGTTAAGACCTATTTTAATTGGGTTGATCTAATTTTGATTTGATTTGGTTTGGGAAACCAAATTAAAACAAGTCATGAGACAGAATCCTAGTAGGACTAGGATTCCACCTTGCGCCACATAAGCCTTCTCCATGCCCTCTCTCTTATTCAACGCCAATCTCCACTTATTTTGTGTGACAAAAGCCCTCTCCCAGATCTCTCCCACATTCACAAAAGGTCTCTTCTCTTATTTCTTATATAGAAGGTGGTTTGGATCAAATCTAAAAGGAATAAGTTTGGATTTTGAATTCTATGAGATAGAGTTTTAGAAATCCAAAACTCTTTCAATTTTGCACCAAATTTATCCAAATTTTTTTTGGAATTTTCATGGATTTTAGGGTTTATATTGTACACCCTTTTCTGGTGATCCATGCACAAAAATATGGAGGAGGTGCTCAAGAGTTGGGCGTCCCTTAACTTGCCATGTTTGGATAAGCCTTGACTAGGTGTTTGATCTAGACAAGGACTCTATCATATCTCTCTATATAAGATGAGTTTCTTCATAAAATTTTAAGAAGAGATAGCTTTTTGAGAGGCCTTTCTGCCATCCAAAAATCAGAGAGAAATACCTTTGGGTCGTGGAGATATAAAAGATGCAAGTTTGGATGTCTAGAGAGAAAAACGTGAAGAAGAAGAGGGTCTTCTTCTAGGGTTTTTATTTTCATATCTTTCCTCCTTCCATCTTGAGTTTCCTGAGAATGTCTCAGATTTGAAACTCCTCCTTCTACTTTCCATCTTCTTCTAAGAGTCCAAATCAAGAAGAAGGAGGTACCTGATCAACCATCAAAGAAGGATCAGCGCAGTACTAGCATACTGTGCTGATTTCCTGAAGCAGGACTTCTGATCGAGATTCGTGGGCTCGTGTGGACGACTCCTAGAGGCCGGACGTGTGTGCGGCTATTAACATCATCCTTAAGCCCGGATCAGCGAGGTTAGAGCGTCTAACTTGCAAGGTAATAGATCTGATCTATTATTTAATACATACATTAGATGTAGCTAGTATAGAAACATGTTGATATGATCAACATGTAGTTCATACTATATTTATATATATTTTAATTTTTGATTTAATGCTATGTAATAATCATGTAATAGGATCTTATATCTAGAGATTTTCTGATCTTAGAAAATAAATTTTGATTTATTTTAGTCTTCCGCTGTATGATCTTGAAAAAGTTTCAAGATCTAACCCTGAAACCCTAGATCTGGTTCCTACACCTGGAAAGAGAGAAACAAGCCTGGGAGGAGGAGAGGCAGACCTTGGAGGAATCGGCAAGAAAGGTGGCGGCCGAGGTCGCCAATTTGATTGAGCAGACTTCAGTCCTGGTCTCGGAGGCCAGGGCTCTTGCGGTGGAGGAGTTCAAGGCCTCCGCGGAGATGAGGGACCTGAACGTCCAATTCGGCCAGGAGGCATTCATCAAGGGGTTTGAGCTCTGCCAAGAGAAGGTGGCCAGAAAATTTTCGGAGCTCGACTTCAGCTTCCTAGGCGAGGAGTCTGAAGACGAGGCCGGTCCCTCGCCAGTCGCTACTGCTGTTGCAGCTCCATTGCCGGGGATGCCGAGTTCTCCAACCCCCGCCCCCGAGGTCTGAGACCTCCGATCTTGTATTTTTACTTCATCGCAATTTTCTTTTCCTTCTTATTTTCAAAAATCATCCGATCAATAAAGTTGAATTTCTTGTCGTGGGTGGCTTCTCCCTCTTTCCCTTCTTCTCTCTGCTTTTCTTCCTGTGATGAGTCATGTTTTAACGCTTTCGCCTTTCGATGGCAGCGTCCTGCGGAAGCACTTCCCCTTCCCTTGGGGATCCCGCTGAAATCGATGATCCAGCAGCTGAAGAAGGAGGTCCTTCTCTTGACAAAGAAGTCGAAGAAGATGGAAGACGAGCTTCGCAGATTGAGAGAAGGTCATTCTGAAGCCACCGCAGAGGCCACCCACTTTCAGAATCTCCACGTGAAGGGGATCATGGAGTATAGCCGGAGGAAGGCGGATTTCACGAAGGAGCTCGAGGAATGCAAGAAGAGCGCCAGCGACTGAATTTGGGCTCAGGCCACCAAGATTAGCACCCTCAAGGTGGACCTGTCGGCCGCAATGAGGAAGATCGGCCATCTGGAAGGAAGTTCATCCCGGCTCTTGGCCCGGGCCGACGGTGACCAACAGTGGTCCAAGAAGGTCTCCGACCTTCAGCGACAGCTTCAGGACGCCGAGGTGAGCCACGACGTGCATCGGGCCAGCTGGCGCAGGCAGGTGGAGGAATATAAAGGGAGGCTTAGGGCGGCGACCGATGAAGTCGCCCGTCTCCAGAGGCAACTGGCCAACAGGGCTCAGCTTATTTCCGCCCGAGATTCTGATGAGCTCCAGTCCCTGAGAGAAACCGTCGAAGGGATTTTCGTTGCCCTCGGGGACAAGACGGCTGAGCTGCAACAACTGAAGATCCAGCTGGCGTACGAGCAGCGGGCCGTCGCGGATGCGAAGGCAGACTCCGAGGTCTTGAGGAAGAGGCATCGAGAGGCGGAGGCCGAGAGCCAACGACTTCGTCGGGTGCTCCAGGATGCGTTGCAGAAGAGGGGGGATCTAGAAAAAGAAATTGAGAATCTGAGGCAGCACTGGATGAGGGATGGAGCAGGTAACTCCAGATCGGAGGGAGTAGAGCCTCCTTAGAGCTCTTTTCATCCTTCCGTCTTTTCATGTATATGCTTTCCTCTTTGTTGTTTTGTCCCGCTTTTGTCGTTTTGCTTTTCTTTCCTTGGCCTTCCGGGCTTTGTAGTGTGTATCTCAGAAATGGAATGAAAATGGTGTTTTATGTTACCTCGTCCATGCATCGTATTAGATTGTCATCCATTGAACTTTTCTTATCGTTCAACTCGTCTGATGTTGGCGTCGCTAGGAGGTGCCCAGTCGTCGATGCGTTAGCTCGCCTTCCTCGTCGTACATGGCCGCAAGCCCGAGTTTGGCGGTCCGCTCTCATTTTTTTTTTTCATCCGATCTTGTCAGGCGATCGGATTTCGTCACCATTGAGATTCCCCTCCCGTTCCCGTGGGGGCACGTAAGGGCCATTACCAGGGCGGGCGGAGTCTTCCTTACTACAAAAGTCGTGGGTGGAGCCCGGGTCCTGTAGGAGTCTGGGTGGAGTCTCCCTCGCTGCAGAAGTCACGGACGGAGCCCGGCTCCCGTAGGAGTCCGGACGGAGTCTCCCTTACTGCAGAAGTCACGGATGGAGCCCGGCTCCTGTAGGAGTCCGGGCGGAGCCCCCCTTGCTGCAGAAGTCAAGGATGGAGCCCGGCTCCCGTAGGAGTCCGGGCGGAGTCTCCCTGGCCGCAGAAATCACAGGCGGAGCCCGGCTCCCGTTGGAGTCCGGGCGGAGTCTCCTTTGCTGCAGAAGTCACGGATGGAGCCCGGCTCCCGTAGGAGTTCGGGCCTTCGACCTTGCTCAAGTCGGGGCGAGGTTCTCCTCTCGTTCTCGACATGGCCGCGAGGGCGCGTTAGGGCACTATAAGGCCTCTCCCTCCATCCGGTCTAAAAGAACCGAGCCTTTGACTTTGCTCATGTCAGGACGAGGTTCTCCTCCTGTTCCTGACATGGCTGTGGGGGCACATTAGGGCGCTGCAAGGCCTCTCCCCCCATCCGGTCTAAAAGAATCGGGCCTTTGACTTTGCTCATGTCAGGACGAGGTTCTCCTCTTATTCCTGACATGGCTGTGGGGGCACATTAGGGCGCTGCAAGGCCTCTCCCCCCATCCGGTCTAAAAGAATCGAGCCTTTGACTTTGCTCATGTCAGGACGAGGTTCTCCTCCTGTTCCTGACATGGCTGTGGGGGCACATTAAAGTGCTGCAAGGCCTCTCCCCCCATCCGGTCTAAAAGAACTGGGCCTTTGACTTTGCTCATGTCAGGAAGAGGTTCTCCTCCTGTTCCTGACATGGCTTTGTTTTGGGCGTTTGAAGGGGTCATATCCAGTCGTGACAAATCCATGCTAAATGGGAGGAACACGTTAAGTAGAAAGGAATTTAAATTCAAGGTGAAATCGTAAGTGATACATTTACAAATTTTTTGAGTTCCACGACTGCGGGAGGTCTGCTCCTCCTTGAGGTCCTCCAGTGATGGAGTCGATGGTCCCAATGGGGGGCCGATCCCCGGGTTGCTCCTCTCTTCTTGGCGGTTCAGGCTGCGGAAGGGCCTTTGGCCGATCTCCTCTACCCTCAGGCCTGTGTCGGATGAACCTATCGAGTCGACCTCGCCGAATGAGCTCCTCGATCTCATCCCAGAGTTGGATGCATTCCTCTGTGTCATGGCCGTGGTCGCGGTGGTAGAGGCAGAACTTGTTGGGGTTGCGCTTCCCGGGGTGTGTGCGCATCCTCTTCGGCCTAGGGAGCTGCTCCCTGACCTCCATCAGTACCTGGGCCTTCGAGGCGTTGAGGGGGGCGTAGTTGCGAAATCTCCCTGGTGGGGAACCCCACCGAACTCCGTGATCCGGACTTCTCTGCCTGTGCACCCGGGGTGGAGTATGGGCGTGCTTGTGCCCAGGAGGGGATCGAGAACGCGGCCAGGCTTCCCTTGGCCTTTTTTCAATTGCGGGCTTACTCGAGCCTCCCACTTGCCGCTCCCTCGCTGTCTCTTCATCCTTCATTTTGAAGGCTTCTTCCGCTCGGGCGTATCCTTCAGCCTGAGCTAGCAAGTCAGCAAAATCCCTGGGGTACTTCTTCTCCAGGGAGAATAAAAGGTCATTCTTCTGAAGGCCACCCTTTAGGGCGGCCATTGCGACTGATTGGTCCAAGTTCTGGACCTCCAGCGCCGCGACATTGAAATGGTTGATGTAGACCCGAATGGACTCCCCTTTTCTCTGGTTGATGTTGATGAGGGACTCCGAACCCTTCCGAGGGCGCCGGCTGCTGACAAAATGGGCCACGAATTGGTGGCTCATTTGATCGAAGGAAAAGATGGTACCCGATTTCAAAGCCGAGTACCAGTTCCTCGCCGCTCCCTTCAAGGTGGACAGGAAGGCCCGGCATAAGATGGCATCAGGAGCACCGTGAAGCAGCATCATCGTCCGGAAGGCCTCCAGATGATCAACCGGGTCCGAAGTCCCGTCGTAGCTTTCGAACTGGGGGAGCTTGAAGTTTGGCGGGATCGGTTCCTGTATGATCATTTGAGAGAAGGGAGGGTCAGTACAAATATCCTCACCATAAGTGGGGGGAGCATGGTGGAGCTCTTCGATCCGCCGGTTCATCTCCTGGAGCCTCCAGTCCAGGAAATCCTCCTGACTTCGAGTCTCGAGGGTCCTCTGGCAGAATGGGGGCAAGGATCTTCCAGGGATGGAGTCGTGGTCCGATTGAGGGCTCTCCACCCTCGGGTTCATTTTCCCAGGAAGGACGGGGCGGCTGGCCCAGGTGGCCCGCCCCACCACCAGATTCTGATGTTCCGAGGATGCCCTTTCTGGGCGTACTGATGCCTGCGGCTGCTGCTGCTGCATAGCCTGCACAGCTTCTGTGAGGCCTCTGACCTGCTGCGCTAGCAGGTCAAACTGCTCCGCACCGACCACCACCGCCGGAGGAGGAGGAGGAGGTTGAGAAATAGGAGGAGAGGTCGGAGCCTGAGATCTGGCCGTGGAGGTCGTGGACCGTCGCGTGGATGCCTTGCGGAGAGGCATCGAGTAAGGATCCCGTGGGGAAAACAAGGAATGGATGTCGGAGGAGACGATCGAAGGCGGCTCTGTTGAGCGCTCCTTTAAGAATAAGGGTACTGCGGAGGTTCGAACCCTTCCTCTAGCACCAATCCTGTTGGTGCAAAAATCTTCTTGTGCCGGAGAAGCTGGAGTCGAGGGAGTTGCGGTCGCCGTCGGGACCTGCAAAGGAAGTCTAAACGGGAGGTGGGGTTGCTCCGGCAAGACCCTCCGACGCTCAAGTTAGTTCTCTACCTCAACAAGAATGGAGTGCTCGAACGGAGAATTTAGCAGAGTTTTGAGGTAAAGAATGAGAGATTATAGAATAACGTATCTGAGGTCCCCCTTATATAGGCGGTGGGCTCAACAGACTGATAGTGACGTTCATAACCGTCTCGTAGTGGGCTGCCCACCGTCAGGAGGAATTTGCTGCGAGGAGTAGTGGAGTAGACCCGTGGCCCTCGCTGCAGTGCGCCACGTGGAGTCTGCTGCAGGGAGTGGAGCGGCGTCCGTTGTCGCGACTTGCCAGCGGATGGAAGGATCGCATAGTATCCATTACAGGAGGTGGAGCAAGATCGTGAGCATCATAGCGGCCTGCACGGGAATAATGGAGCCACGCGGGATCGACCGCAGGAAGTGGAGCAGAGTCGTGGCCGTCATAGCGGTCTGTCAGGGGATGATGGAGCTGCACAGAATCCATCGCGGGAAGTGGAGCAGGATCACGGTGGTTGCTGGGTTGCGCCAGAAAGTACAGGTTTGTCGGCTGAAGTTCGAAAGTGGTCGGAACTGGTGATGGAGCCTGGCTCCCGTAAGAGCCCGGGCGGAGCCCTCCTTGTGGTTGAGGTCGTGGACGGAGTCCGGCTCCCGTGGGGGGGTCCGGGTGGAGTCCTCTCGGAGTTGAAGTTGTGGGCAGAGCTCGGCTCCCGTAGGAGTCCTGACGAAGTCCTCCTTGAGGCCGGGATCATGGATAGAGCTCGGCTCCCGTTGGAGTCCTGGCGGAGTCCTCCTTGAGGTCGGGGTCGTGGACAGAGCTCGGCTCCCGTAGGAGTCCTAGCGGAGTCCTGCAATCAAAGTCAGGTGCGGAGTCCAGCTCCCGTAGGAGTCCGGACGAAGCTTACCGGTAGTTGAAGTTGGCGACGGAGCCCGGCTCCCATAGGAGTCCGGGCGGAGTTGTTCTGTAGTCGATGTTGGCGACGGAGCCCGGCTCCCATAGGAGTCCGGGCGGAGTTGTTCTGTAGTCGATGTTGGCGACGGAGCCCGGCTCCCGTAGGAGTCTGGGCGGAGTCCTCCTGTAATCAAAGTCAGGTGCGGAGTTTGGCTCCCGTAGGAGTCTGGACGAAGCTTACCGGTAGTTGAAGTTGGCGATGGAGCCCGGCTCCCATAGGAGTCCGGGCGGAGTTGTTCTGTAGTCGATGTTGGCGACGGAGCCCGGCTCCTGTAGGAGTCCGGGCGGAGTTGTTCTGTAGTCGATGTTGGCGACGGAGCCCGGCTCCCGTAGGAGTCCGGGCGGAGTTGTTCTGCAATCAAAGTCAGGTGCAGAGTCCAGCTCCCGTAGGAGTCCGGACGAAGCTTACCGGTAGTTGAAGTTGGCGACGGAGCCTGGCTCCTGTAGGAGTCCGGGCGGAGTTGTTCTGTAGTCGATGTTGGCGACGGAGCCTGGCTCCCGTAGGAGTCCGGGCGGAGTTGGCTTCTTGCTGAGAACTTCGACTGAGGGTATTTTATATCCAACAGCTACGTTTCCAGCTTTATCCAATTTTCATGATTAACTCATGAAGTGATTTAGCCATAGAAGGACTCTTCTGCACCTAGAATCAGATCACAAACCTTCACAAATTTTTTTCATCGTGAAACTGTTGGATTTTCAATGTCGGGGCATACATGTATGTTTCAAATTTTTTTTTCTAAACATCATAGTAGAATAGAAGATTAAAATATCTTTAATCTATATCATGCATGCATAAAATATAAACCACTAGGATCTACTTTATATGCTGAAATTGAACATATACTGAAATTAAATATGTGATCGAGTTACATACCTGTTTCGTAAATCTTTTCCTCAAATCTGGATCTAAAAGAGAATATGTTCTCCCTTAGCCGCGTAAGTATCCGATCTCTTTGGGTATCCACTTAGCATCAGCCTAGAACAATCCTCTTTGATATTAATTTTTTTTTAAAAAAAAATCAGCCTACGAATTTGAACGAAGCCTGGATCACGATCAACTTTTTGATTCTTTTTTTGATCTTCTTCTCTTATTTTTCTTTCCTAGATTATGAAGCAACCAGGGACTAAAAACCAGCAAGCAATAGGGGACGCCCAAACACCTTTGGGTGTTGAAGATAGAGGATGCCCAAAGTTGGGCATAGACCTTTAAGGGAGAAGAGAGGGGAGAAGAAAAGAGAGGGCATGGGCTCTTCAAAAGGGGATGTGGGGCTGCTGGTTGAAGTATCTAGAGACCTTAGGGAAGGCTTCTTTAAATAGACATAAGGTTTGAATTCTATTTAAAATCAAACAATCACTTAATATAAGTCCTACTTGCATTAGAAATTTTTATTCCTTTAGTTATTTGACTCTCTTTAGGAGATCCTTTGGATGCCAACTATTAGAGCCTTTGCACCCACAAAAATACACCCAACATGGCACCTATGGGATTCCCCATAATGGTTCCACACATTCTCTAATAGGTGGACATGTCCAACTTGATCAAATCAAGTGGTGCCCAATTAAAACTATCAAAAAAATTAATTAAGGACTTGAACCCTTAATTCATTTGATCCAGAACCTTAGACACCCAACAATTGGAGCCCAATGAATCTAATTTATTTAGATTATAGTAGATACTTAAATTTGAATTAATCTTATCAAATAAAAAATTTAAATATAAAGATAAAATTGGATCCAACCATATGCTAGCAAGGTTATCCTGAACTCAATAGGATTTCTCTAAACCCAATTGAGACTTCAGAAGCCCAATTGCTTATTCCACGTCTAATCCTTTTGTTGTGTGACTCTATAGGTTCAATTCTATCTGGTAGTGAGATATATAATGATCTCTATCATAGTATCATTGAAACTCTTTTCAATGGATCGGAACAATTTCACTCTAACTCATCAAGGATTGTCGATCCTGAACAACCCTAGTAAGCTCTCACAATCCACCAGTGACACCTAGCACTATGTAGTGGCAATCCAGTAGAACAAAAAAAGAACCTCCAGATGTAGTTCACGTGTGATTCAGTCTCTCTATCGTGAGTTCCAACTAGATGGCAGGTCATGGATAAATCGTCAAACTTCATCATCAGTTATATGATAGATTCGATCTACTCAAGTCCAACTGTGATCCTTATGAAAATTCTTTTCCATGAATCACACTGCTGTGACCACAGATTCTCGAACTTAGTCTCTCAAATCTCATAGGATTATTCTTTTCTATCAAGATCGATAGATTCTATCTTGATGCATATCCTACTCTTACAGTGGACCAATTGTCGCCAACATCCACTACAAGGGTTCATTGAGACTATGTTTATGTGTCCGTCAAACTTCAGCAGTCTCACTGTGAGCAGTCATACCATTGTAGGTCAAAAGACCATTCACACAACTATAGCATCGAGACATCACTGATGATTGAATAGAAATCTAAATGATCTCTCGTATGATCATGCTCAGTACTAGTTGTTCTCTAACAACTATCTACACTCAGCACTCAGTGTCTCTACATTGTAGACTAGAGATTCATCTATCTCGAAAGAAGTAATTTATGTGTTGATCTATCCAGATCGATCACCATCCTCATGATGATACTATGATCGGGAGTATTTAAGAATTAAATACATGTCTCTTATTCTCAATATTTTGAGAATATGTATTAAAATCTTGATTCTGTAGACGATTCTAAGACACATCACTTTTGAATGAAAATTAAATTTATCTTTTTATTAATCAAATCAATATATCAAGTATAAAATTATGTCTTAGTTTTATTACAATGTATCAGCTATATTAGCTTCTAAGACATACATCTAACAATCTCTCACTTAGACTAAAGTCAATTGGCCACTAATCTAAGTCCCATCCTCTCAAGGTGGATTTTTATTTTTGACTAGCTCAATTGCTTTGTCAGTAGATCTACTACATTGTCCGTGGAGTCTACTCTTCGCACCTTGACATATTTCATTTTGAGATAGTCGCGTATAATATGATACCGTCGTTCGATATGCTTTAATTTTTTATGAGACCTCGACTCCTTAGCAAGTACTATGGCTCCATTATTGTCGTAGTAAAGTGGTATGGTATCTGATGTCATAACCCTAAGTTTTGCAATAAATTTTTTGAACCAGAAGCCTTCCTTTGCAACTTCCGAAGCAGTGACATATTTAGCCTCTATGGTTGAATCCGCTATGATGGATTGTTTGGAACTCTTCCAACTGTCTGTGCCACCATTACATACGAAAATATATTCTGACATAGACTTTCTATCATCAAGATCAGACATGAAGTTTGAATCAGTATACCTCTCGACTCGCAACTCAAAACCTCCTCCAAAGATCAAGAATAAATCCTTAGTTCTTCTCAAGTACTTAAGGATGTTCTTCATAGCTATCCAGTGCTCCTCATCTGGATTTGACTGATACCTGCTGGTGACACTCACTGCAAGGGCAATATCAGGTTGAGTATACAGCATGGCATACGTGAGGCTCTCTATGGCTACGGCAGAAGAAATTCTACTCATGCGCTGAACTTCCTCAGATATGGTCAGATATATTATCTTAGAAAGATGAATACCATGTCTAAGAGATAAAAATTCTTTTTTAGAATTTTTTATGCTGAACTTCTTCAGTATTTTCTCTATGTATAGCTTTTGTGACAAGCCTAGCATCCTTTTAGATCAATTTATATAGACCTTTATTCCAAGAATATAGGATGCTTCCCCTAGATCTTTCATGAAAAATTTTTTGGATAACCATCTTTTGACCGTGGTCAACATGGAAATATCATTTTCAATGAGGAGAATATCATTCACGTACAATATAAAAAATATTATTGCACTCCCACTAACCCTTTTGTATACACAAGATTCTTTTTCATTCTTGATGAAATCAAATGATTGGATCGCATCATCAAAATGATGATTCCAACTCCAAGAAGCTTGCTTTAATCCGTATATGGATCTTTGCAGCTTGTAGACTCTGTGATCACTATCACCAGATGTGAAATCCAAAAGCTGCTTCATATAGATATTTTTCTCAAGATATCTATTCAGGAAAGCAGTTTTCACATCCATCTATCGATTTCATAATCATAATAAGCTGCAATAGCAAGTAGAGTGTGGATAGATTTCAGCATGGCTACGGGCAAAAAAGTTTCTTGATAGTCAATACCCTCACGTTGGCTATAACCTTCTGCCATAAGTCTAGCTTTATTGTTCTCTATCTTACCATCGGTACCTATTTTTCTTTTATAGATCTATTTACACCCAATGGATACTATATCTTCGAACGGATCCACTAAGGTCCATACTTGATTCGAATACATCGAGTCAATTTCTAACTTTATTGCATCTAACCATTTCTCAGAATCGATGTTAGATATCACCTCATCAAAGGTTGGGGATCATCACCATGATTTTATCTCCCATAAGAAACATTTCCTTTACTTCCTCTGTAAGCATACCCTTGCATCTTTTAGGAGGTCGGGAGACCTTACTAGATTTACGAGATGGTAGAGGAACGTCAACTACTAGCTCATGAATAATAGGTTTCTGAGGATCTATAGCTCTTTGATCTTTAGAGACCTCTTTGAGCTCAACTAATCTCTCACTGCCACCATCCTGGATAAATTATTTTTCTAAGAATGTGATGTTCCAACTCATAATCATATTGTGATCTTGTGGAAAGTAGAAGTAGTATACCATTGATTCTTTTGAATATCCTATAAAATGAGCTATTATAAATCTATCCTCCAATTTATCAGTCATTTGTCTCTTGACATAGGTCGGACATCCTCAAGTCTTAAGATAATCTAGACTCAGCTTCTTACCATACCATATCTCAAAGGTGTGGTTGGAATGGATTTTGATGGAATCCTATTCAAGAGGTGAATTATGGTTAATAAGGTATATCCCCAAAGATATAAGGGTAGATCAGTGAAGCTCATCATGGACCTGACCATATCTAATAGGATCCTATTCCTCCTTTCGGATATCCTATTGAGCTGAGGTGTTCCAGAAATAGTCTATCGAGAGATTATGTCATTGTCTTTGAGATATTTCAAAATTTTTTTACTAAGATATTTATCTCCTCGATCGGATTGAAGAACCTTAATGGGCTTGCCTGTTTATTTTTCTACTTCATTTCTGAATTTTTTGAACTTTTCAAAGGCTTCAGATTTGTGTTTCATCAGATACACATACCCATACCTAGACAAATCATTAGTAAAGATAATGAAGTAGTTGTAACCATTTCTGACCTGCACATCAAATGGCCCACACATATTAGTGTGTACTAGAGCAAGTAACTCAGTAGCCCTTTCCTCATATCCTACAAAGGGTAACTTGGCCATTTTTTTTCGAAAGCAAGATTCGCAAGTTGGATATGGCTCTGGATGAAGAGAGCTAAAGATCCTATTTTTTTTCAGTTTGTTTATCCTATCCTCTCCAATATGGCCTAGTCTATGATGCCACAAGTACTTCTATTTAATTTTATCTCTGGATCTCTTTTGACCTATGACACTCACTATTTGCTCGTTTAAATTCATATTCGCATCAACATACAAGTGATATAGACTATCAATTAAAAGACCACGTGCAACCAATTTATTTCATAAATAAATGAAACAAAAGTCTTTATCAAAATTAAATTCCAAACCATCTTGTGCTAGTAGAGACACAGAAATCAAATTTCGACTAGCTACAGAAATAAAATAATAGTCTTTTAAATCTAATCTAAATCCTAATGGTAATCGAAGAGAATAAGTGCTAACAGCTTCTGCAGTACTTTTGCTCCATTGCTGACCCGAAGGATCATGTCACCTTCTCTTAACCTCCTACTTTCTATTAGACCCTGCATTGAGGTACATGTATAAGCACTCGAATCAGAGTCTAATATCGAACTAGAAGAAATCATAAGGTTAGATTCAATTATGAGCATGCCTTTTGAAGGTTTATCACCCTTCTTGATCTTTAGGCTCTCCAGATAGTGTGGACAGTTCCTCCTCTAGTGGCCTTCAGCATCATAGTAAAAATATTTTTTTTTTGCTTTAGCCTTCTTTGGAATGTCCTTCTTTGACTTGCTCTCTTTCTTCTGCTTCTTAGCAAATTTATTCTTCTTCTTCCAACTAGACTTTCTCTTGGAAGAAGTCTGCTTCATAGTGAGAATAGTACCCCTTGAACTTTTCAAAGTTCCTTCTGTAGTGACCAACATGTTGACCAGTTTGGGTATAGTATAATCAAGTTTGTTTATATGAAAATTTATAATAAATTGACTATATAAATTTGTAAGGGATTGAAGGATCAAATTCATCTACAATTCTTTTTGCATATTAAGCCTGAGCTTCCCAAGCTCCTCAATGTCCTTCATTACTATCATACAGTACTCATGGACTGACTGTCCTTCATGCATCCTCAAATTGAAGAGTCTTTTGGATACTTCGAAGTATGCAGTACGGCTCTGCTCACCATACAACTCTTGTAGGTAAGTGATAATAGCCCTGACAGTGGGCATATGCTCATACTGACTCTGCAACTCATTTGACATAGATGCCAGCATATAGCACTTAACCCGATTGTCTTCATTCATCCACTTTTTATTAGCAGCTCTTTGCTCAGCAGTTGGACGATTTGGTAACACTAGAGGTTTCTGATCGAGTACATGACCTAATTTTTCAGAAGTCAAAACAATCTCGAGGTTTCTTAGCCAGTCTTTATAGTTTATTTCAGTCAAACAATTTGATTCAAGGATGCGGGCTAGAAGATTTGATGCTGATATTGTTTAACTGCGAGAGTAGAGATTTAAGTTAGACTTTTGTACTTTAAAACTATATTTGCTTTTAGAAACTTTAAGATGCAAACAATGACTTTCACTAATTCTTTTCGATCTCTCCACTCCCCAGGTGAGAAACAGAAATCTTAATACGACAAATGGATTTCTAGTGGATGCTGCAGTCCCACCGATGCCATGTACCTCATCTAATAGTTATTGATAACATGCACACCGATGTGTGGATAATTCTTTACCCAGATGCTTCTCCAAGCATGTTGCAATGACTTGGTCTCTAAGTTATGTGGGCTCACCTAATAGTTATTGACCACACTCCTTAGTTAAGCCTGACCTACTATTTACAAGTAGATGCAAGGCTGTCATTGGGTCCCTCACCTAACAGTTATTGAGGCCCAACCCTATCCTTACTCTGGAGCAACTCTTTACTAATAGAGTGGTTGCATATTTTCAGTGCAACTGAACCACTGTGACCAGCCGAGAACAATCAACATCAGTAGCACACCCACATATCTACAACAGTGAAAGACTTATGGACTTAATATTTATGAGGAGGTTTAGATTTAGATCTCATCTAATCAGTCATCATATAACCGATCTAATTGGCATGGGCTAAACCAAAACACCAAGCAACCTTAATCAAGACTCGATCTTTCAAATTGACCAGATAAGTGAAGATCGATGGGGGTCCCCCCGTTGCTTTTCTTATACATCAATAAATTGACCAGATCAGCTAACAGAATCAAATAAATAACCACCTCTCAATTACTTATCTTAGACACCAATAGATCAATTGGTCTAAATTGGTTAGCTTAAGCGAATGAGGCTCAAGCCATCGAGTCAAATTAGGTCTTTAGGTTAATCAATTTTATATATAGGATTCAATTGATTTGATCAACAATAATTACTTGATCATATAACTTAATTGATCTAATCCTAATCAATATTTGACTTGATTTGATTAATTACTCAATCAAATTAAATCCATAACATTCAAATCAAAATCTCTAGATGCAATCTAATTACATGACCTAATTTTTGATTTTTTCATAACCAAAATCTTCATGCATAAACATAAATTTTAGATTTTAAAACTAAATTTTGGATCTAAATTTTTTATATAAAATATAAGTTTTAAATTATTAAATTAATTTTCAAATTTAATATACAAATATATATTTCATATATGTATGTAAAATTTAGATCTAAACTAAAATTCAGATCATAATATGATATCATATACCTCATATGCAAATCATGAATCATATTGAAAATAATTTTTTGACCTAAATATGTAATCATATATTTTATATATGAATCATGAATTAGGTCAAACAAAATTTTAGATTTATGCATGCATCTACATATCACATAATTATGAACTAGAAATTGTTCTAAAATAAAATTCAGATCTATGCATGTTTTTATATATCAACTATATGATTTAAAAATTAAATTTAAAATAAATTTTAAATTTAAAATACTTATCTATACATCTCATGTATCAAGAAAAAAAATTAAATTTTGAAACTTTTTTTAAAATATGTATATCAATTTCATGCATATGAAACCCATGGCTCTGATACCACTGTTGGATTTTCAATGTCGGGGTATGCATGTATGTTTCAATTTTTTTTTTAAACATCATAGTAGAATAAAAGATTAAAATATCTTTTAATCTACATCATATATGTATAAAAATATAAATCACTAGAATCTACTTTATATACTGAAATTGAACATATGCTGAAATTGAATATGTGATAGAATCACATACTTGTTTCGCAAATTCTTTCCTCAAATCTGGATCTAGAAGAGAATAGATTCTTCCTTAGCCATGTATGTGCCTGGACTCTATGGCTATCCACTCAGAATTAGTCTGAAATAATCCTCTTTGGTATTGATTTTTTTTCTCTAAGAAAAATCAACCTGCAAATCTGAACAAAGTCTGTATCGCGATCAACTCTTTGATCCTTTTCTTGATCTTCTTCTTCTCTTCTTCTCTTGCTTTTCTTCCCTAGATTATGAAGCAACTAGAGACTAAAATCCAGCAAGCAATAGGAGATGCCCAAACACCTTGGGCATTGAAGATGGATGATGCCCAAAGTTAGGCATTAGACCTTTAAGAGAGAAGAGAGGGGAGAAGAAAAGAGAGGGTGTGGGCTCTTCAAAAGGGGGCATGGGGCTACTGGTTGAAGTACCTAGAGATCTTAGAAAAGATCTCTTTAAATAGGCATAAGATTTGAATCCTATTCAAAATCAAATAACCACTTAATGCAAGTCCTACTTGCATTAGGAATCCTTATTCCTTTAGTTATTTGACTTCCTTTAGGAGATCCTTTAGGCACCAACTATTAGAGCTTTTGCACCAACAAAAATATACCCAACATGGCACCCATGGGATGCCTCATAATAGTTCCACACACCCTCTAATAGGTGGACATGCCCAACTTGATCAAATCAAGTGATGCCCAATCAAAACTATCAAAGAAATTAATTAAGGACTTAAACCCTTAATTCATTTGATCCAAAATCTTAGGTATCCAACAATTGGAGCCTAATAAATCTAATTTATTTAGATTATTAGTAGATAATTAAATTTAAATTAATCTTATTAAATAAAAAATTTAAATATAAAAGAAAAATTGAATCCAATTATGTGCTAGCAAGGTTACCTTGAATCCAATAGGGTTTCTCAAAACTCAATTGAGACTTCATAAGCCAAAGTACTTATTTCAGATCTAATCTCTTTATTGTGTGACCCTATAGGTTCAATTCTATCTGATAGTGAGATATACAATGATCTCTATCATAGTATCATTAAAACTCTTTTTAATGGATCGGAATAATTTTGCTCTAACTCATCAAGGATTGTCGATCCTGAGCAACCCTAGTGAGCTCTCACAATCCACCAGTGACACCTAGCAGTATGTAGTGGTAATTCAGTAGAATCAAAAAAAAACTTTAAGGTATAGTTCACGTATGATTCAGTCCCTCTATTGTGAATCCCGACTAGATAGCAGATCATAGATAAATTGTCAAACCTCATCATCAGACATATGATAGATTTGATCAGCTCAAGTTCAATTATGATCTTTGTTGGTGCAAAAATCTGCTTGCGCCGGAGAAGCTGGAGTTGGGGAAGTCGCGATCGCCGTCGGGACCTGCAAAGGAAGTCTAAACCGGAGGTGGGGTTGCTCCGGCAAGACCCTCCGACGCTCAAGTCAGTTCTCTGCCTCAACAAGAATGGAGTGCTCGAACGGAGAATTTAGCAGAGTTTTGAGATAAGAAATGAGCTTATAGAATAACGTATCTGGGTCCCCCTTTTATAGGCGGAGGGGGTAACTGATTGTTGGCGACGTTCGTAACTGTCTGGTAGTGGGCCGCCCATAGTCAGGAGAAATTTACTGTGAAGAGTAGTGGAGCAGACCCATGGCTATTGCTATGGCCTGCCATGTGGAGCCTGTTGGAGCAGCGTCCGTTGCCGCTAATTGTCAGGGAGTAGTGGAGTCACGTAGCACCCACCGCAGGGAGTGGAGCAGAATCATGACCGTTGATACAGCCTGTCAGAGAGTAATGGAGCTGCGTGAAATCCACCACAGGAAGTGGAGCAGGATCATGGCCGTTATTGTGGCCAGCAGTTGATGTTGAGGATGGAGCCCGGCTCCTGTGGGAGTCCGGGCGGAGCCTGCTTGCTGCTGAAGTTATCGGTGGAGTCCAGCTCCCGTAGGAGTCCGGGCGAAGTCTGTCTTGCAGCTATTGGAGTTGAGGATGAAGCTCGGCTCCCGTAGGAGTCCGGGTGAAGTCTTCCTGCGATCAAGGTTAAAGGCGAAGTTCGGCTCCCGTAGGAGTCCGGACGGGGCTTACCAGTAGTTGACGCTGAGGACGGAGCCCGGCTCCCGTAGGAGTCCGGGCGGAGTCCACTTGACGTCGAAGTTGTCAGCGGAGTCCGGCTCCCGTAGGAGTCCGGACGCAGTCGTTGGAGTCGAGGACGAAGCTCGGCTCCCGTAGGAGTCCGGGCGAAGTCTTCCTATAATCAAGGTTAAAGGTGAAGTCTGGCTCCCGTAGGAGTCCGGACAAGGCTTACCAGTAGTTGACGCTGAGGACGGAGCCCGGCTCCCGTAGGAGTCCGGGCGGAGTCCACTTGAGGTCGAAGTTGTCGGCGGAGTCCGACTCCCGCAGTCTGTCTTACAGCCATTGGAGTCGAGGACGAAGCTCGGCTCCCGTAGGAGTCCGGGCGAAGTCTTCTTGTAATCAAGGTTAAAGGCGAAGTTTGGCTCCCGTAGGAGTCCGGACAAGGCTTACCAGTAGTTGACGCTGAGGATGGAGCCCGGCTCCCGTAGGAATCTGGGTGGAGTCCACTTGAGGTCGAAGTTGTCGGCGGAGTCCGGCTCCCGCAATCTGTCTTGCAGCCGTTGGAGTCGAGGACGAAGCTCGGCTCCTGTAGGAGTCCGGGCGAAGTCTTCCTGCAATCAAGGTTAAAGGCGAAGTCTGGCTCCCGTAGGAGTCCGGACAAGGCTTACCAGTAGTTGACGCTAAGGACGGAGCCCGGCTCCCGTAGGAGTCCGGGCGGAGTCCACTTGAGGTCGAAGTTGTTGGCGGAGTCCGGCTCCCGCAGTCTGTCTTGCAGCCGTTGGAGTCGAGGACGAAGCTCGGCTCTCGTAGGAGTCCGGGCGAAGTCTTCCTGTAATCAAGGTTAAAGGTGAAGTCTGGCTCCCGTAGGAGTCCGGACAAGGCTTACCAGTAGTTGACGCTGAGGACGGGGCCCGACTCCCGTAGGAGTTCGGGCGGAGTCCACTTGAGGTCGAAGTTGTCGGCGGAGTCCGGCTCCCGTAGGAGTCCGGACGCAGTCTGTTTTGCGGCTGAAGTTGTTGGCGTCGAGGATGAAGCCCGGCTCCCATAAGAGTCCGGGCGGAGACTTCTTTTGAGGTCGTCCTTGTTGGCGGAGCTGTTAATTCTGCGGAGGACTTCGGCTGGGGGTATTTTATACCCAACAATCTTTATGAAATTTTTTTTCTATGAATCACACTGCTATGGCCACAGACTCTCGGACTTAGCCTCTCAAATCTCTTAGAACTATTTTTTTTTATCAAGATCGATAGATTCTATCTTGATGCGTATCCTACTCCTATAGTGGATCAACTATTGTCAATATCCATTACAAGGGCTTATTGAGATCATATTTATGTATCAGTCAAACTCCAGTAGCCTCATAGTGAGCAGTCATACCATCGCAGGTCAAAAGATCATTCACGCAACTATAGCATCGAGACAATCATTGACGATCGAGTAGAAATCTAAGTGATCTCTCGTATGGTCACGCTCAGTAGTAATTATTCTCTAACAACTATCTGCACTCATCGCTCAGTGTCTCTACACTGTAGATCAGAGACTCATCTATCTCGAAGTAAGCGATCTATGCAATGGTTTATCCAGATCGATCACCGTCCTCATGATGATACTATGATTGAAAGTATTTAAGAATTAAATATATGTTTCTAATTTTCAATACTTTGAGAATATGTATCAAAGTGTTAATTCTATGGATGATTCAAAGACACATCACTCTTGAATAAAAATTAAAGTTATCATTTTATTGATCAAATCAATGTATTAAGTACAAAAATTATCCTAGCTTTATTATAATGTATCAGCTATATTGGCTTCTAGGATATACATCTAATAGAAATAATTGGATAAGAATGAGAAAAGGGGCGTCTTATCCCATGGGATGCCAACATGTTACTTGTGCACAAGATAAACCCCACGCGCTAGAGAAAAAATTTCTGGCACATGGGATGCTGGTTTTGTTTCACCCAATCTCGAGTTCAACAAAGGGTTGACCCAACTTAGACCCAAATTTGGTTTGAGTTTAATTAGATTTAATTAGCCTAATCTGGAACCAAATTCGAACTCGATTTGAAAAAAGGAGCTAGGGTTTGCAACATGTACTAGCATGTTCATCTTGCAAACATAATCTAATCCAATTAGATCTTTGATCAATTTTTTTTGCATGTGACTCATTAGGTTCTATATCTAGCTAGTAGTAGATTCGAGTGTAAGTTGACTTGATTTGATTAGAATTCAATCTAACCGATTTAGATCTAATCAAGCTAACCCGATTTCAGCAATTAGAATCCTTTTTAATTGGTGATCAAATTAAACTCTTTAATTTGATCAAATCCATAAGATGAGATTGATGTCTAGCAATGTATCATGTCTATTTGAAAGATATAAAATTTTGATAGAAATATCAAAAATATCTTTAAGTGAAAAGTTATCATGCAATTCGATCCTGTGATCGACCTACATCCCGAATATGACTCTGGATATGAAAACATGTCAAATCTGATATCACATTCATATTTCTCTTAATCTATTTATTTAATATAATATTAAAAATTCTTTCTAATTTTTATCTTGCTTTGATCAAAGACTCCCTGAATCATCAGTCGATTAGAGCAAGTAGGATGCGATCTTCTCTTATCAGGAGTGACCGATTCTATGTTGACCTACTCACAACCTTCATATATATTTCATCATATTCAGAATACTCCATACATGACTAAGTCATGAATGAGTATGAATCAAAATATGGATTCATGTATACAAGATTTTATGATAGTCTCAGGTCAAAAGATTACATACATAATTTCTACTATAAGAAAATATCTTTTAACGAATAAGTCGATTCTATAAGATGTTTCTTAAATCGGATCAATTTAGTGAACTTATTCTCTAATGAGCACCCACATCCTTGTGTTAGTATCTCACATAAGTGGTCTATGAGGTCAGCCACTCTTATCATCAAGCATACATAGGATGTGCTAGTCTATCAGAAATATTAATCCCCTACTCAATGTTCCTATGACTGAAAATATTCTAAATCAAGATTTTTAAGATTTTAGGTCTCATAGGTATGACCTCATTATAACTCTAAAACCATCGTCTTAATTTATGGAGTTCGCATTAATTATTACGAATGCAGCATATGGTGAAAAATAAATACTTTATATTTATAAAGTGTCAATTACATGAGTCTGAAAGATTATAAAGAAAATCCATCAAATTATAAATTTTGATTGGCTTATAGGGCATATTACTTTCAAGCCGTTGATCTAATGAGGGCTTCCTTAGCACCACTTCTTGGGATTCATCTCAGTCGATGAACCCCCAACCCTTGCCTGACTTCTGAGAGATGAACATAAAGTGCTCTTTCCAATCATGGATAATGGAAGAAGCATCCTGGATCAATGGGTGAACATCTTTCTTCTTTCGGGGTGTCACATACTGCTACCTACATGATCCGAGATGTTTCTTGATGGTAAAGAAGGAACAAAAAAGTGTGATGCTAGGATCAATCCCAGCTAATATGCACGTTGTGGTAAAATCACAGATATGTCGCCATAAATTTAGAACTACAGAATATGGAGACATCTCAAGAAATCAAAAAAGTGCTACAAAGAAAGGATGAAGAAGAAGCCTTAGCCCAGTCTGAAAGCATTTCTCATAGAGGCTCATCCGGTCTAGGGAAGATTGGCAAACTCAATCGTGCGGCCTTGGAATTTCTAGTTGAAACTCTTGAGGGATTTGAAGCTGCTCATGGAGCAGTACCATATCCATCTCCATTAGTTTGGACTGGAATGCTAGCAAGGAAAATTGGAGTCTCTAAAAAAACCCATTCCCCTTGTAGAAAGAAACTCTGGAAGTGAAGGATGAAGAAGAAGGACAACCTATGGCAAAAGAAGATAAGGACAATTGGAAACTCTAAAAACTTGCATCCAGTCTCATCTTGGGTTTAAATAGATGCAAGTTCAAAAAATCTCCTAACGATACTTCTTCTCAAAGCATTGATTACTGGAGGTGTGAACTGATGAGGTTTGATGGATGGTTGATGCATGGTAACCACTGATTAGGTACAACTCCTGCTGTCGATATGGCAATTAATGCTACTGATAGGCAATTAAATCATCCCTGCACTATTTTTGAAGAGACGTATAGGGATGTGTGATAGTACCTATAATGTGGAGATGATTCAAATTTTGATTCTTTCAAAACCTACACAACAGGTGATAGTACCTTTGGGATAATTCCTGTAGCTCAGATTATGGCTAAGATCATGCCTTATGATTCGGATCACGATTAAATGCTTAGTTGGTATAGATCGAAATTTAGCCAATATGGCTTGAAATATGATTCACATTCATCATTTCAAACACTGTGAACACCAATGATAAAAATAAATTTATTCATTTGTATGAAAATTTGATTACAAAGCTCGAATTACAAAAAGAAAAAAAAGATACATATCACTGCCTTGGAGCGCTATCAAGGCGACTTGCTTCAAAGCACCTTCCTCAATGCCAATAGTCCCTTCTGTTTGAGTAGCTGCATCGACTTTATTCATCTCAGTAATGCACTAGGATACTTTTGCGAATCTCTCTGTGCTATCTTCCATCATGGCCTTTAGACTTTTATTCGAGAAGTTGACTTGTAGAAGCTCGCAATGTCAGCAGGAAGGTGCACCCGGGCCATTATCTTGTACCTCTTGAAGCCTACGGAGAATGCTGTCTTGCTGGCCTACCTTATAATTTTGGCTCTTCTTCTCGCCAACCGATCTATCCTTTTGAAAGCATTCATAGTTAGAAGCTTTTGATTTGAGAGTCAGCGATAGAAGAGAGTCTTGCCTTCTCTTTCTTCCTTCAGCTTCTCCTTCAGGTGCTCCACTTTTGACAGAGCCTCTTGAGATTCAGTCTGAGGTGCAGACATCTCCTAAGTCACTTGAATCTCTTTGAAAGTAGAGCCTTCGCCCCTTTGAGGTATCTTCTCTCTATGGTTTGCTCACTTGAATCTCCTTGAAAGTAGAGCCTTCACCCCTTTGAGGTATCTTCTCTTTGCGGTTTGCTCTGTCTAAGGTTCTGACCCTCTTAGCTGAGCTCCTACTGGGGCTCCTTTGAGGATGAACCTCAGAGGGGGTAAAATCTCAACTCTTTTTTCTGTTGGAATCCAACCACGTAGCAAAAAATAATTTTTAAAATATTAAAATCAAATAAGTCAATAGTTTTATCAAATAAAACTATTGAGCCAAAATCCAAACCTTAGAATCACCTTGCCGATATCGATAAAATAAAAATAAGCATACAAAAGAGATAGAATTTTTACTTTCATCAAAAAGGAAGAAGTGGCATGTTGGTGTTCTCTATGAGACTCCAAAGTAGAAGTTCTCCAAATATGATCCATATAGAAGTTGGCCAAAGTCCTTCCTAATCGGTGTACCATTGCAGCCTTGTCTTCTCAAGAACACTGTCAGCTTCGAACTCATGGTATGATCGTGTCAAAATCTAGTCACCTCCAAGCTTTCCACCAAGATCACACTAAGAAGATACTCTTCAAATATCTCATAATTTAGGATTTGATTTTTGGCTCCAACACATGCGAAAACCAAACCCTAGGGCACACTAGCAACTCTTGCTAAATTTCTCACCACCCTTCTTACAACTTTTGCCACTCAATTTTCCCTTGCCTTTTTCTTAATTTTTTCCAAAATTTTTTTATGATTTTCACATCCCTAGTCTCTAGTTTCAACCCAAAATCATAGTAGCTAGCCATGTGGGACATCCCATATAAATAAGAGACCAAGAGATGTGTCATGGGATGAAGGGGCACCAACCTTTGGGGCTCCAACTTCTCACATGGTGAATAAATTCACTGTGTAGAATTTTTGATGTATGATATTCTTGCAACAGAAGGACTCTCCTTCTTCTATGTGCCATAAAAATTTCACTCAATTTTGGCAACAAATCAATGGATTTTTGATTGAGAATTTAAGGCAATGCGTATTAGTTAAGAGCCTTCATGAAGAAGGACTCTTTAACTTTACATGCTGAAAAGAGGTGGGGCGACATTTATTTTTGATGTGGCTTCTGATGGGTGTAGAGGAATCCTTCTCCACTTGAAATTATTTTAAGTTGGATAAGGATCCAATTTAAATTGATCCAATCCTATTAGATCAAAGGCAACTGGTTTAGGTTAGATCAAACACTTTGATCTAAACCAATTTAGGAACTTGGGTTAATACAATGTGCTAGCATATCAAATTAACCCATAGAATTTATATTAAACTCTAATAGATAAAACTAAGATCAAATCTCAAAGTGTGTGACCCATTAGGTTCCAAATCTAGCCAGCAGTGGATCAAGACTTTCGATGTAATCCTAATCTGATGAGATTAGATCACTCGAAGAGTCTTAATCAATATGGACTCTTCCAAACTGATTCCAAAATTAAACTCTTTTAATTCTGACGAATCCATAAGTCTAGATTGATATCTAGCAATGCGTCATGACTACCCAAAAGATTTAAAATTTTAGTAAAAAATTATCAAAATATCCTTCAGTGGCAAGTTATCGTGTAATTCAATCCTTCAGTCAAATAACATCTCAGATGAGCTGTGGGCATGAAAATATGTCAAACCCAATCACTTATCTTTATATATCTCGATCTAAAGGCAATAATTTAATTGATGATACACTAAATTTTTTTTCTAATTATCATCCTGCTTTGGCCAAAGACTTTCGAATCATCGACTTATGAGATCACATAGGATATTCGCTCCTCTTATTAGGAGTGACTGATCTCTTATTGATCACTCACAACTTTCATGTACTCTTCACCATATCTAGAACACCTTATATAAGGATCAAAGAACTAAGTTAGCAAGTGGACAAAAATATAGATCCAAGTACATAAGGTACCATGGTGATCTCAGGTCAAAGGATCACTTACACAATTTTCACTAGAGAAACATCAGTTGACATGTAAATAAGACTCCATCTGATATTTTCTCATAGGTCAATTCAGTTAACTCATTCTCTAATGAGCACCCATATCCTTGTATTAGTATCACCACATAAGTGGTTGTGAGATCAACCACCCTCATTTCTGAGCATACATAGGACATGCTAGTCTTACTAGTATCATTGATCTCAACTCAATATACCAATGACTAGAAATATTTTAGATCATGGCTATCAAAGATTTAGGTCTCACTGGTGTGATCTCATCATGGTCCTAAAATCATTGTCTGGACCTATGGATTTCATTATAATCTTAAAAATAATAAGATGCAACATATAATGAATCAAAAATATCTATTTTATTAATAATATAAATATAATTACATGAGTCTGGAAGATAAATTACAATAAATATTCTATCACATCCCATATGCGATTGGCTTGTAGGGCATTATTCTTTCAATCTCCTACTTGCAGTAAAGCCAATCGCTCCTATATTTGATACCCATGCTATCAAAGTGGTGGTCAAACTGCTGCATTGACAAGGCCTTAGTGAACGGATCTACTATATTATTCTTAGTGTCAACTCGCTCTACGATCACATCGCATCTTTTGACTATCTCCCGAACGAGGTGGAACCATCTTAGGATGTGTTTGGATTTATGATGAGACCTAGATTCTTTGGGTTGAGCAACTGTCTCAGTATTATTAAAATAAAGGGCACTGATTGTTTAATCCCTGGAACCACACCCAACTCTGTGATAAATTTCTTCATCTAGACGGCCTCCTTAGCAGCCTCACTTGCAGTAATATACTTAGTCTCAGTGATCAAGTCAGCAACAGTTTGCTGTTTGAAAATTTTTCAACTTACTGCACCACTATACAGAGTGAACACATATCCAGATATAGATTTACTATCATCCAAATTAGATTGAAAACTAGAATCTGTATAACCTTCTAGTTTTAAATCAGATCCATCATATATCAGAAAAATATCTCTAGTCCTTCTCTAGTACTTGAGCATGTTTTTCACAGCTTTCCAATGATCCTCTTCGGGATCAGCCTAAAATCTACTTACAATGCCCAAGGCATAAGCCACATCAGGCCTGGTACATAATATAATATACATAATTAATCCTAGAGCCAAAGCATAAGGAATAGAACTCATTCTATTTCTCTCTTCAGGTGTCTTAGGAGATATCTTCTTAGAGAGTTGTATGCCATGACCTATGAGCAAGTAACCTCTTTTACTTTTTTCCATGTTGAATCTCTTCAACACAAGGTCAATGTACCTAGATTGAGACAAGCCTAGCACCCTTTTTGATCATCCCTATAGATCTTTATGAAGGAAAAATTGCCTTTTTTCTTTGTAGGATCTTCCAGATTTCATCAAATCTGGGGTAGAATAATTTAAAAATTTTTATCCTATGCTATTTTAGATTTAATATATGTTAGATCTAATTTTATTATCTAATATTTAAAATCTAAAATTAAATCTAAAAGTATGAGAAGTATAGACATACCTCAAGGGTAATCTGATTATCCTGTAGATGATCTCTACATAGTCCGAGGTTCTGATGTAGCCACGCAAGCACCTGGCCTCTACCAGTATCCACTCAGGTAGGACCTAAAATGTCTTCTTCTTACAAATCTATGCTCCAAAAATTAGATCTCTATCTAATTTGAAAGTACTTTAGAACTCCTTCTGAAGTTGGAGCAGCAGCCTGTCGAAGATGTCCTGCAGCCTTCTGTTTCAGGCATCACCATACCTTGGACCTTTGCTAGATGGATGTCCAACTCTTTAGACATGAAGAGGGGAGAGAGGAGAGCAGGGAGGATATAGAGAAGAGGAGAGGATTCTCATTTTGGCTGGGTATTAAGCAGAAACTTACAAACCCTAGGCACAGACAGGGATTTTATAGACCCTGGATGCTACGCAGTGCCACATCATTCGACCAATCAAAAAATTTTATTTAATCTAAAAAAATTTTGATTGGTAGAGTGATATCATCTAATCACATTAGATAAGAACCCCACCTTATCTCCAAAAGTTGGCACCAACATTGGATAAGCACAAGTAAGGGTTGGCACCAAAGAGTCCATGTTAATCAGGACTCTTTATCCTTATCCATTTGGGGTGCCCACTTTAATCCAATTGGGCTCACGCCATAATCTAATTATGGTGCCTAATTCAATATGGTTTTGGCATATGGATACTTCACAAAAATCTTCCAATGAGCTCTCTTCAGTCTAAGACCCATATGTCAATATTTGACAAATGTCCTAAAATGAAATTGGCAGGTGACAGGAATTAGCAGGTACTTGTCTTAAATTCATCTCATGAATTAAGACAAACATTTTCTGAGCTGGACAAACTTTATTTAGACTGAGATAAATCTTTCTAAGGTTCTCTGGATGAGTCAATTCATATTTGGCTCAATAGAGATAGAAAAGATTACACGAGAAGAAAGTTAGGCTCAATCGTGTGCTAGCACGATTTCCTTGAACCTAATTGGATCTTATCCAAATCAATTGGATTAGCCTAATTGATGACATCCAGACCCTAACCCTTATTTGTGTGATCCAGTTAGATTCAATTCTATATGATAATGAGACATGTCGTGATCTCATCGTCGACATCATCGAAACTCCTTTCGATGGATCAGAACTCTTCTGATTCAGATAATTAGAATGATCAATCATCAATGTCATTCTAATTGCACCCAAAATCCATCAGTGATACCTAGCAGTATGTGATAGCAACCCATCAGAACTGAAGATGAACCTCTCGGTGCAGCTACCTGTGTGATTGAGTTCCTCTATCATGAGTCCCGACTAAATTAGGGTTAAGGTGAACTCATCAAACCCAACATCAGTCATATGAGTCAATCGATCGATCCGAGTCCGATGTGAAACCTCAATGGAAAACTCTTTTTCCATTATTTCACTCTGCCATGGTCATGGGCTTAAGGACTCGACCTTTCGATCATCATAGGACTACTCCTCTCATCTATCGAGGTTGATAGATCCCATCTTGGTGTGACCTAGTTCCTACAATGAATATGCTACAGCCAACATATATCTCAGAGTTTTGAATGGCTAGGAGATCGAGTTATGGTGTAGTCAAACTATAATACACTCAAGGTGAACTATCGATGCACCTCAGGTCAAAGAACTAGACACATAATTGCAGCATCAAGCTAGTCATCGACGAGAAGGTAGACTTCCTTATGACTGCTCGATATGGTCACGCTCAGTACTCTCATTCTCAATGAATACCAGTACTCTCACTCTGGTGTCTCCACACGTAGACTCAAGACACATCTATCCTAAGAAAGCGATCGTGCACCAACCTTCCAGATCGATCACCATCCTCATGATGATCCTATGGTCAGGAGCTGTTTATGAGTTAGTTATGTAAATTTATACCTTAAATTTTCAACTCTTGAAAATATGAATTTACATTCCCACTAACTCAAAGGATGTATCACAGATACAATGTACACAATGTGATAGAAGAATAACCCTTTTATTCATTTATACTCAAAGTTACAAATTTACCTTTAGATCTGTACAGGAATGTGTCAGCCGATCTGGCATCTAGGGCACACATCTAACAAACTCCCACTTGACCTAATACCAATTGGCTACATATCTAAGTCCCATCTTCTCAATGTGGACTTCGATCTTCTGTTGGTCCAATGGCTTAGTCAGCGGATCTGCCATATTATCTGTGGAGTTGACTCTCTTGACCTCGACATAACCCTTTTCGAAATAATCACGAATCAAATGGAATCATCGCTCGATGTGCTTGGACTTCTGATGAGACATTGGCTCCTTAGCTATGGCTATGGTGCCATTATTGTCGCATTAAAGAGGTATGGCATCCGATGACATCACTCCAAGCTCTGCGGCAAATTTTTTGTACCAAAATACCTCCTTCACAGCTTTCGATGCAGCAATATATTCTGCTTCCATAGTGGAATCAGCAATCACCATCTGCTTGGAACTCTTCCAGCTAACTGCACCACCATTGCAAATGAACAGACTCTCAGACATAAAGTCTAAGTATGTATATCCATGAATCTGGAGTCTCCATTCTCAAAGACTAGAAACATATCCTTAGTCCTTCTCAAGTACTTAAGGATACATTTCACAGAAGTCCAGTGCTCTTCGTCTGGATTTGACTGATATCTGCTTGTGACACTCACAGCATGGGCTATATCAGGTCGTGTACATAGCATGGCATACATGAGGCTCCCTATTGTCGAAGCGTAAGGAATCTTGCTCATGTGTTCAATCTTCTCAGGTGTGCTAGGGCACATCTTCTTGGAGAGATGAATGCCATGTCTAAAAGGTAATAAACCTCTTTTGGAGTTTTCCATGCTAAACCTTTTTAGCACCTCCTCTATGTATATCGTCTGTGAAAGTCCGAGCATCCTATTTGGTCTATCTCTATAGACCTTAATACCCAGTATAAAGGATGCCTCTCCTAGATCTTTCATAGAGAACTCCTTAGACAACCATACTTTGACTGAGGTCAACATGGGAATGTCATTCTCAATTAGGAAGATGTCATCTACGTACAATACGAGAAAGACAACTGCACTCCCACTGACCTTTTTGAACACTCATGGTTCCTCCTTGTTCTTGATGAAACCAAACATTTTGATGACATCATTGAAATGAGTATCCAAACTCTGAGATGGTTGCTTAAGTCCATAAATGGACCTTTGCAGCTTGCAGATCTTATGATCATCATCACTGGATGTGAAACCAAGCGGCTGTTCCATATAGATATCTTCCTCAAGATGTCTATTTAAGAACACCGTTTTCACGTCCATCTATCATATTTCATAATCGAAATAGGCTGCAATAGCAAGCAATGTACAGATGAATTTTAGCATGGCTACGGGTGAAAAGATATCCTAATAGTCAATGCCTTCGTGCTGACTATAACCTTTCGCTACGAGCCTAGCCTTGAATGTCTCCACATTCCCATCTGCACCTATCTCTCTCTTAAAGATCCATTTACACCCAATAGGTACAATATCTTCAGGTGAATCTACCAAGGTCCAGACTTGGTTTGAGTGTATCGAGTCAATTTCTGATCTTATTGCCTCTAACCATTTTTTGGAGTCAATATCTGATATCGTCTCGTCATAGGTCTTGGGATCATTACCATGAGCCCCATTTTTCATGAGGAACATTTCCTCTACTTCCTCTTGTATGGTACCTAAGTACCTTTCAGGAGGACGAAAAACCCTAGTCGATCTACGAGGTGGAAGAGGTTGTGTTGGGACTGATTTTGATTTATTAGGTTCCTCAGGTTCTTGAGCTCGTTGCTCTTGGGAGACATTCTCCTTGAGCTTAACTATTCTTCCGATGCTACCATCTTGAATAAACTATTTTTCAAGAAAAATAGCATTTCGACTGACAATCACATTGTGATCTTCTGGAATATAGAAATAGTATCCTAATGACTCTTTAGGATATCCTATGAATCAAGCTCTAAAAGATTTGAACTCTAACTTGTCCGCCTGCTGTCTCTTGACATGAGTCGGACAACCCCAAATTCTAAGATGATTCAGACTTGGCTTCTTACTATGCCATATCTCATACGGTGTAGTAGGAACGGTTTTAGAAGGAACCCTATTCAATACATAAATTGCTGTTATGAGACAATGTCCCCAAAGAAATTTGGAGAGGTTTGTGAAGCTCATCATGGAAAGGAACATATCTAATAAGGTCTGATTTCTCCATTCTGAAACCCCATTGAGTTGAGGCGTTCCAGGTGGAGTCCATTGAGAGACTATACCATTGTCCTTAAGATAGTCTAGGAACTTCCGACTAAGGTATTCACCTCCTCGATCTGATTGAAGAACCTTAATGGGCTTTTTTGTTTGTTTTTCTACCTCATCTCTGAATTCTTTGAACCTTTCAAAAGCTTCAGACTTGTGTTTCATTAGAAACACATATCCGTACTTAGACATATCATCGGTAAAGGTAATGAAGTAGATGTAGTTGCCTCTAGCCGGCACATCAAATGGGCCGCACACATCCGTATGTACTAGGGCAAGTAGGTCTGTGGCCCTTTCCCCATGTCCCACAAAAGGAAGCTTGGTCATTTTACCTTGAAGGCATGATTCACAAACTGGATATGATTTGAAAGTCAATGGACTCAATAGCTCGGATTTCTCCAATTTGTTAACCCTGTCTTCCGCTATATGACCTAGCCTTAGGTGCCACTGATACTTATCATTTAGACTATCTCTAGGCCTTTTAATTCCTATGGCATTCACATTTTGCTCAATATTGGGTATAAAATACCCTCAGTCGAAGTTCTTAACAGGATTGACCCACCCAAGACTCCTCCGACTTTCGACCGCAGATGGTATCTCCCCGGACTTCTCCAACAGCCAGATTCCCGCAGTGCTGACTGAATTCCCCTGACGGACGAACTCCCACTACACCACCCGAGCTCCTTCAACATGAGTTCTCCCAGTTATCTATTAAACCGCCCTAAGCACTCACTAAGCTCCACCGCTAGCCAACTTTCTACGACTATCAGCTGCTCCCCGAATCTCTTCCAGACTTCTTCCAGCCAGGTTCAACTCCAATTCGAACTACTCCAGACTCCGCCAACGGCTGAACTTCTACAACGGTAGATTCCTACAACCACAAGATCTCAGCCCGGACTCCTATGGGAGCCAGATCTCGTCCCCGACCTCGACTACGGAAAGGCTTCGCTCGGACTCCTATGGGAGCCGGGCTCCGTCCTTGACCTTGATTGCTGGTAAACTTCGTCCGAACTCCTACGGGAGTCGGACTTCACCCCTGACTTTGATTGCAGGTAGACTTCGCCCAGACTCCTATGGGAGTCGGGCTCCGTCCTCGACCCCGATTGCTGGTAAACTTTGTCCGGACTCCTAAGGGATCCGGACTTCATCCCTGACTTTGATTGCAGGTAGCTCAGCCCAGACTCCTACGGGAGCCGGATCTCAACCCCGACCTTGACTGTGGAAAGGCTTCGCCCGGACTCCTACGGGAGCCGGGCTCCGTCCTCGACCCCGATTGCTGGTAAACTTCGTCCGGACTCCTAAGGAAGCCGAACTTCATTCCTGACTTTGATTGCAGGTTGACTCAGCTCGGACTCCTACGGGAGCCGGATCTCATCCCCGACCTCGACTGCGGAAAGGCTTTGCCCAGACTCCTATGGGAGCCGGGCTCCATCCTCGACCCTGATTGCTGGTAAACTTCATCCGGACTCCTACGGGAGCCGGACTTCGCCCCTGACTTTGATTGCAGGTAGACTTCACCCGGGCTCCTATGGGAGCCAGATCTCGTCTCCAGCTCCAGCTGCAGGAAGACTCAACCCGGACTCCTACGGGAGTCGGGCCTCATTTCCAATTCCGACCGCATAAGGACATCGTTCGGACTCCTACAGGAGCCGGGCTCCACCCACGACTTTGCTTACAGGTAAACTTCGTCTGGACTCCTAAGGGAGCCGGACTTCATCCCTGACTTTGATTGCAGGTAGACTTAGCCCGGACTCCTACGGGAGCCAGATCTCGTCCCCGACCTCGACTGCAAAAATGCTTCGCCCGGACTCCTACGGGAGCTGGGCTCCATCCTCGACCCCGATTACTGGTAAACTTCGTCCGAACTCCTAAGGGAGCCGGACTTCATCCCTGACTTTGATTGCAGGTTGACTCAGCTCAGACTCCTACGGGAGTCAGATATCGTCCCCGACCTCGACTGCAGAAAGGCTTCGCCCAGACTCCTATGGGAGCCGGGCTCCATCCTCGACCCCGATTGCTGGTAAACTTCATCCGGACTCGTAAGGGAGCCGGACTTCATCCCTGTCTTTGATTGTAGGTTGACTCAGCACGAACTCCTACGGGAGCTGGATCTCATCTCCGACCTCGACTGCGGAAAGGCTTCGCCCGGACTCCTACGGGAGCCAGGCTCCGTCCTCGACCCTGATTGCTGGTAAACTTCGTCCGGACTCCTAAAGGATCCGGACTTCATCCCTGACTTTGATTGCAGGTAGACTTCGTCTAGGCTCATACGGGAGCCAGATCTCATCTCCAGCTCCAGCTGTGGGAAGACTCAGCCCGGACTCCTACGGGAGCCGGGCCTCGTTCCCAATTTCGACTGCACAAGGACTTCGCCCGGACTCCTACGGGAGCTCGGCTCCACCCACGACTTCACTTACAGGTAAACTTCATCCGGACTCCTAAGGGAGCCGGACTTCATCCCTGACTTTGATGGCAGGTAGACTCAGCCCGGACTCCTACGGGAGCCGGACCTCGTCCCTGACTTCAACTGAAGGAAGACTCCATCCGGACTCCCGCGAGAGCCAAACTCCAAGCTCCTCTCAGACGGGTGACTAGCCACCTCTCTCTGCCAGACACCCCAGCCGGACTCTGATCGATAGACCTGGACCTCCTTGCTGGCCGCAGCAACAGCCATGACTCTGCTCTACCTCCTGCGATGGATTCCATGCGGCTCCATCACTCCCTGGTAGGCCATAATAATGGCCACGATCTTGCTCCACTTCCTGCGATGGATACCATGCGATTCTTCCATTCTCTGGCAAGTCACGATAATGGATGCCACTCCGCTCCCCGTAGCAGACTCCATGTGGCACGCCCCGATGATAGCCACGGGTCCACTCCACTACTCTCTGCAACAAACTCCTCCTGACTCTGGGCGGCCCACTGCCAGACGGTTACAGACATGGCTATCAGTTTGTTGCCCCCTCCGCCTATAAAAGGGGGATCTCAGATACGTTATTCTCTAAGCTCTATTTTCTATCCCAAAACTTTGCTAAAATTTTTGTTCGAGCACTCCATTCTTGTTGAGATAGAGAACTGACTTGAGCGTTAGAGGGTCTTGCCGGAGCAACCCCACCTCTGGTTTAGACTTCCTTTGCAGGTCCCGGCGGCGACCGTGACTCCCTCGACTCCATCTTCTCCGACGCAAGCAGATTTTTGCACTAACAGGATTGGTGCTAGAAAAAGGGCGTGCCTTCGCGGTACCCTTGTTCTTGAAGGAGCGCTCAACGGGACCACCCCCGGGCATCTTTTCTGGCATCCTCTCTTCCTCCCCCCACTCGGTCTTTGCCCGATGCCTCCCCGTAAGGCATCCACGCGATGATCCACGGCCTCCGCGGCCAGATCTCAGGCTCCAGCCTCCCCTCCAATTTCCCAGCCTCCTCCTCCTCCTCCGGCAACGGCGGTCGGCACGGAGCAACTTGATCTGCTGGCGCAGTAGGTTAGAGGCCTCACTGAAGCTGTGCAGGCTATGCAGTAGCAGTAGCAGCCGCAGGCGTCAGTGCGTCTAGAGAGAGTATCACCGGAATACCAGAATCCGATGATGAGGCGGGCCACTTGGGCCAGCCACCCCATCTTTCCTGAGGAGACAAACCCGAGGGTGGAGAGCCCTCAGTCGGATCACGACTCCACCCCTGGAAGATCTCTACCCCCATTCTGCCAGAGGACCCTTGAGACCCGTAGTCGAGAGGATTTCCTGGATCGGAGGCTCCAGGAGATGAACCGACGAATCGAAGAACTCCGCCACGCTCCCCCCGCTTATGGTGAGGATATTTGCACTGACCCTCCCTTTTCTCAAATGATCATGCAGGAATCGATTCCGTCAAACTTCAAACTCCCCCAGTTCGAAAGCTACGACGGGACTTCAGACCCGATTGATCATCTAGAGGCCTTCCGGACGATGATGCTACTTCATGGCACACCCGACGCCATTCTATGCCGAGCCTTCCCATCTACCTTGAAGGGAGCGGCGAGAAACTGGTACTCGGCACTGAAGTCTGGTACCATTTTTTCCTTCGATCAGATGAGCCACCAATTTGTGGCCCATTTTGTCAGCAACCGGTACCTCCAGAAGGGTTCAGAGTCCCTCATCAATATCAAGCAGAGGGAGGGGGAGTCCATTCGGGCCTACATCAACCGTTTCAATGTCGCAGCACTGGAGGTCCGGAATTTGGACCAATCGGTAGCAATGGCCGCTTTGAAGGGTGGCCTTCAGAAGAATGACCTTTTGTTCTCCCTGGAGAAGAAGTACCCCAGAGATTTTGCTGATCTGTTGGCTCAGGCCGAAGGGTACACCCAAGCGGAAGAAGCCTTCAAAATGAAGGATGAGGAGACTGCGAGAGAACGGCAGGCGGGAGACTCGAGTAAGCCCGCAGTCGAAAAAGGAACGAGAGAAGCTCGGCCACGTTCTCGAACTCCTCCCGAGCACAAGCATGTCCATACTCCTCTCCGGGTACGTAGGCAGAGAAATCCAAACTGTAGAGTTCGACGGGGTTCTCCACCAGGAAGATTCTGCAACTATGCCCCCCTCAATGCCTCGAAGACCCAGGTGCTGATGGAGGTCAGAGAGCAGCTCCCTAGGCCAGAGAGGATGCGCACACACCCTAGAAAGTGCAACCCCAACAAGTTCTGTCTCTACCATCACGACCACGGCCACGACATGGAGGAATGCATCCAGCTCCGAGATGAGATTGAGGAGCTCATCCGGTGAGGTCGACTCGATAGGTTCATTCGATGTCGGCCTGAGGGTAGAGAAGATCGGCCAAGGGCCCTGCCGCAACCTGAACCGCCAAGGAGGGAGGAGCAGCCCGGAGATCGACCTCCAATCGAGACCATCGACTCCATCACCGGAGGGCCTCAAGGAGGAGCAGACCTTTCATGACCATGGAACTCGAGAAACCTGTAAATGTACTACTCACGACTTTGCTTTGAATCAAAATTTCTTTCAACTTTGCATGTCTTTCCCTTTTGGTATGGATTTGTTACGATTGGGGATAACCCCTTCAAACAATTAAAACAAGGTCATGTTAGGAATAGGAGGAGAACCTCGCCCTAACATGACCAAAATGAAAGTCTGATTATTTTAAGATCGGATCGGGGGAGAGGCCCATATAACGGCCCTTGAGTGCCTCCATGGTCATGTTAAGGACAGGAGGAGAACCTCATCCTAACATGAGCAAAATGAAAGTCTGATTATTTTAAGATCGGATCGGGGGAGAGGCCCATATAACGGCCCTTGAGTGCCACCATGGTCATGTTAGGGACAGGAGGAGAACCTCGTCCTAACATGAGCAAAATGAAAGTCCGATTATTTTAAGATCTGATCAGGGGAGAGGCCCATATAACGGCCCTTGGATGCCCCGTGGGCCATGTTGGGGACGGGAAGAGAACCTCGCCCTAACATAGGCAAAGTCAAAGGTCCAGTTCTTTTAGACCTGATGGGGGGAGAGGCCCTACAACGCCCTTACGCATCCCCACAGCCATGTTAGGGACAGGAGAAGAACCTCGCCCTAACATGAGCAAAGTCAAAGGCCCGATTCTTTTAGACCGGATGGGGGAGAGGCCCTACAACGTCCTTACGCACCCCCACAGCCATGTTAGGGACAGGAGGAGAACCTCGCCCTAACATGAGCAAAGTCAAAGGCCCGATCTTTTAGACCGAATGGGGGGAGAGACCCTACAATGCCCTTATGCACCCCCACAGCCATGTTAGGGACAGGAGGAGGACCTCGCCCTAACGTGAGCAAAGTCGAAGACCCAGTTCTTTTAGACCAGATGGGGGGAGAGGCCCTACAATACCCTAATGTGCTCCCACAGCCATGTTAGGAATAGGAGGAAACCTCATCCTGACACGAGCAAAGTCGAAGACCCAATTCTTTTAGACCGGATGGGGGGAGAGACCCTTGCAACGACCCTTATGTGCCCCCACAGCCCCATTGGGAACAGGAGGAGAACCTCGTCCTAACCTGAGCTGAGATCGACTACGTCAAGAATAGAAGGAGAACCTCATCCTGACGATGACAAAAATTCGACTGCCCAACAAAATTGGATAAGGGGAAAAGTTCCCTCAATGGCACCTCTACACTTCCACGCGACCCCTCAGAAAGCAAGGGGAGGACCCTCGCTCGAAAAAGAGAAGGAAAATTAAAAAGAAAAGTGACAAATTACATCAGCAACAGATGAAAAATAAACCACACCAAAGACCTAGGGAACCTCGTCTCAACAAAGACAGAAAGTTCTTACCAGACATCCCCGGCCTCTAAGAAGGCTCTCGACACAGGTCAAGAAAATAATGACCCATTCGAGGTAACGCGGAGTTTGGACCATCGAGCTCGAGCCTACGACCATGGACGATAAGAAAAGCAAATCAGTGTGGCGACGACTGGGCACCTCCACACGACGTCGACGTCAGACAAGTCAAAAGACAAAAGAAGTTTGACGGACGATAATTTAATACAATACGTGGACGAGGTAACACAAAATCCTCTTTTCATTTCATTTGTGAAATATACACCACGAAACCCAGAAGGCTAAAGGAAGAAAAGCAAAACCACAAGAACAAAACAAAACAACAAAAGAGAAAATGTATGCATGGGAAGATGGAAGGCCAAAAAGAGCCCTAGGGAAGCTCTGCTCCTTCTGACCTCGAACTATCTACTTCACTCCTTATCAAGGACTGCCTCAGATTTCTGACTTCTTCTTCTAGCTCTCTCTTTTTCAGCAGCATTTTCTGGAACGCCCGACGGAGTCACTGGCTTTCGTTCTCCTCCTCTCGACACCTCTTTTTCAGGACCTCGGATTTCGCCTCCGCATCCTTGACGGCCTGCTGCTCACATGCCAGCTGGATCTTCAATTGCTGCAGCTCGGCCGTCCTCCCCCCAAGGATGATAGAAAGCTCTTCTGCGGTTCTTCTCAGGGATTGGAGTTCACTAAAATTCTGAGCGGAAGCGAGCTGAACCCTGCTAGCCAGCTGCCCTTGAAGACGGGCAACTTCGTCGGTCGCCACCCTGAGTCTCCCTTTGTATTCATCCACCTGCTTGCGCCAGTCGGCCCGATGCACGTCGTAGCCCGCCTCGGCATCTTGAAGCTGCTGCTGAAGGTTAGAGATCTTCTTCGACCACTCCCGATCGCCGTCGACCCGAGCCAAGAGCCGGGATGAACTTCCCTCCAGGTGGCCAATCCTCTCCTATGCAGCTGACAGTTCCACCCTGAGAGAACTGATCTTGGCAGCTTGAGCCCAAATTTGATCGCTGGCGCGCTTCTTGTGTTCCTCAAGCTCCTTCGTGAAGTTCGTCTTTCTTTGGCTGTACTCCATGATCTCCTTCACGTGGAGATTCTGAAAGTGGGTGGCCTCTACGGTGGCTTCAGAGTGACCCTCCCTCAACCTGCGAAGCTCGCCTTCCATCTTCTTCGACCTTTTTGTCAAATGAAGAACTTCCTTCTTCAGCCGCTGGATCGTGGACTTCAGCGGAATCCCCTGGGGCAGGGGAAGTGCTTCGGCAGGACACTGCCATCGGGAGATAAAAGCATCAAGGCGCATCTCATTGCAGAAAGAAAAATAAAAAAGAGGAAGGAAAAAAGGAGAAGCCATCCACGATGAGAAATTCAACTTTATTGATTGAATATTTCTTAAAGACAAAAAGAAAAGAAAAAATTGCAGTAAAAAAAAAATACAAGGTCAGAGGTCTCAGACCTCTACAGTAGGAGTTGGAGAGCTCAGTGTCCCTGGAAGGGGGGCTGCGGCAGCAGTAACAGCAGGAGAGGGACCGGCCTCATCTTCAGACTCCTCGCCCAAGAAGCTGAGGTCGAGCTTGGAAAATTTTCTGGCCACCTTCTCCTGGCAGAGCTCGAACCCCTTGATGAATGCTTCCTGACCGAATCAGACGTTCAGGTCCCTTATCTCTGCGGAGGCCTTGAACTCCACTGCAAGAACCCTAGCCTCTGAGACCAGGACCGAAATCTGCTCTGCCAAATTGGTGACCTCGACCTCCTCCTTTCTCACCATCTCCTCCGAGGTCTGCTTCTCTTCCTCCCGGGCCTGCTTTTCTTTCTCCAGGGCCTCTTGGAGGGTAACTACTTCGGTGGCCTTTTCTTCGAGGCGAGCGACTTCGGCCCGATGACGCTCCTCCACTTGGATGGCGTCCCTCCTCGCCTGGTTCGTCGCCTCGATGTTGGCAAGGAGCTGGTGCCCAATCTGCAAGGGCGGCAAGGGGATCAGAATAAGGGTCAAAAAGCCAATTAAATGAAGATTTATTTACCTCGAGAAAGGACCCTAGGGAGTCCCAAACCTGCTGCTCAGGATCGGTGCGGTCAATCCTCTCGACGACTTCAGGCAGAATGCAGCCATCGATCAACCACTTGATCAAGTCCCTATCATTGAAGGGATTCTCCAGCTCTTCTTCGAAACTAAGGGACTCTTCAACGGTGGCTCAACGGCTACTCACCCTGCAGGCCACCGACTTCCTTCTCCTCCCCCTATCGGCTCCGGGCGCCTCCATGGAACGGACCCCCAAAACAGGAGCCCCAGTCGGCGAACTCCTTGAAGAAGCCCGAGGGGTCGGTGGTTCGACGTCGGAAGGAACGTCGACTGTGGGAGCCGCCTGGACAGGCACGACCGAGCTCGTCTCCTCCACTCTGGCCTTCTTTGCTGATCCGGAGGCCGCGGTACCTTTTCTCTTGTGGGCCTTGAGGCCCCTGGCGAGCATCCATGCTGCTTCGGCGTCCATTCCTGAAAAAAAAAATCAAAAATCAACAAGGGGGTGAGAAAGGAAGAAGTGACATGCAAAAAAAAAAAAAAAAGAAAGAAAAAAAGAAAAAGAAAAAGAAAAAGAAAGAAAAAGAAGAAGGACGGAAGAAAAGAAGAGAAAAGAAAAGATGGAGTACTCGCAGGATCCTGGGGGCTCAAGCCGATGTTGAACAAAAATTGCTCCTTCAAAAAGTTGGGAAGGGAAGGAGCAGAATAGTCAAGAAGCTTTCGGGTGGCCTGAAGATCATCCTCCCCCAGGCTGGGAGCCCGACGGACAGAGTCCCTCAGAGAGCCCCAAGGGGGTAGGCCCAGCCTCAAAGTCGGGCAGTGGACGAAGAGGTATTTCTCCTTCCAGTTGTGGATTGAAGAGGGAGCACCTTTCAGCAACCCCTTCTTGCCAAACTGGAGGGAGAAATACCACCAGTCCTTCGTCGAAGGATGATGCTTGAAGGTGTAGAAATGCCTAAATAAAGAAAGAGATGGCTGAACTTCGACTACGTGGCAAAGGAAAAGAAATCCTATCAAAAACCTAAAGGAATTCGGAGCAACTGAAGCTAAAGAGATATCTAAGAAGCGAAAAAGGGAGATGACAAAGGGCGAAAGCGCAAGCCAGAGTCCGACACGAAACGCCTCCTGATACAGGCAGAAACGACCAGGTGGGGGAGTGCTAGCCCAATCGGAGGGGCCAGGAAGCTCCAGGTTGTACTCCGAAGGAACTCCATACTGAACCCTTATCAATAGGAGTTCATCCGAAGTCAGGGAGCAGGGAATGGCATCCGACACAAAAATCGGGCGAAGCCCAGTCCCAGATGTGGGTTCATCTACAGAATGGGGGTCCTGGGGGGCTGAAGTGGAAGAACTCCCAGAACTGCTAGAGGCGGAGGTGCCAGAAGACATTTCGAATGATTTCAAATGAAGACCCTAAAGATCTCGGAGAAATCAGGTGGGATAAGGGATGAGGGTTACGGGAGACCAAATCAGAGGAATGCGACAGAAGAAAATGGAGGAGAAAAGGCCCCTAAATGACAAGAAGAAAAATGAAGGTTCCGGGACTAACCTAGATTGCTCTGGAGGATGCAGAAGGGTGAGGACAGGGATGACTCGAAAGACGCCTAGGGCCAAAGAAGACACCAAGGAGGGTTAGGGCTCTCAAAGAAAAGGTGGATACCGATAGAACTTTTAGACGGAAGGGCGGGTTTAAATAGGCCCTGAGATCCGACATAATGATGATTGTGAATCCCCTCTAGCCGGTCTCTTTTCGCCGCGTGTCCCACTCACCACAGCGGGCGGTTAAAAGGTGGCAGACGGCTGACAGTGCCTTTATTGTGCCACGCCTCGAGCACCATTCCGCTGTAGGTTCCAAAAGAGCCTCTTCAGATCGCCTCGATTTGAAAAAACTCCGGCGCACGTGCATTAAATGCCAAAATATCTGAGGACGATCGCGCGCGGACATCGAGGGAGCAACTTCGGCTGTGACAATCTTTCTGTACTTCCTTCATTCAAAATTCGAACTCGAAAGTAGGGGGACTGGTGTTGGGTATAAAATACCCTCAGTCAAAGTTCTTAACAGGATTAACCCTCCCAAGACTCCTCTGGCTTTCGACCGCAGATGGTATCTCCCCGGACTTCTCCAACAGCCGAATTTTCGCAGTGCTGACTGAATTCCCCCGACGGATGAACTCCCACTACACCACCCGAGCTCCTTCAACATGAGTTCCCCTAGTTATCTATTAAACCACCCTAAGCACTCACTAAGCTCCGCCGCCAGCCGACTTTCTACGACTATCAGCTGCTCCCCGAATCTCTTCTAGACTTCTTCCAGCCAGGTTCAACTCCAATCCGAACTACTCCGGACTCCGCCAATGGCTGAACTTCTCCAACGGTAGATTCCTACAACTATCAGATCTCAGCCCGGACTCCTACGGGAGCCGGATCTCGTCCCCGACCTCGACTACGAAAAGGCTTCGCCTGGACTCCTACGGGAGCCGGGCTCCATCCTCGACCCCGATTGCTGGTAAACTTCATCCGGACTCCTACGGGAGCCGGACTTTGCCCTTGACTTTGATTGCAGGTAGACTTCACCTGGACTCCTACGGGAGTCGGGCTCCGTCCTCGACCCCGATTGCTGGTAAACTTCGTCCGGACTCCTAAGGGAGCCAGACTTCATCCCTGACTTTGATTGCAGGTAGACTTAGCTCGGACTCCTACGGGAGCCGGATCTCATCCCCGACCTCGACTGCGAAAAAGCTTCACTCGGACTCCTACGGGAGTCAGGCTCCGTCCTCGACCTCGATTGCTGGTAAACTTCGTCCGGACTCCTAAGGGAGCCGAACTTCATCCCTGACTTTGATTGCAGGTTGACTCAGCTCGGACTCCTACGGGAGCAAGATCTCGTCCCCGACCTCGACTGCGGAAAGGCTTCGCCCAGACTCCTACGGGAGCTATGCTCCATCCTTGACCCCGATTGCTGGTAAACTTCATCCGGACTCCTACGGGAGCCGGACTTCGTCCGGACTCCTGCGGGAGCCAGACTTCGTCCCTGACTTTGATTACAGGTAGACTTCGCCCGGACTCCTATGGGAGCCAGATCTCGTCTCCAGCTCCAGCTGTAGGAAGACTCAGTCCGGACTCCTACGGGAGCCGGGCCTCATTCCCAATTTCGGCCGCACAAGGACTTCATCCGGACTCCTACGGGAGCCGGGCTCCACCCACGACTTCGCTTACAGGTAAACTTCGTCCAGACTCTTAAGGGAGCCAGACTTCATCCCTAACTTTGATTGCAGGTAGACTCAATCCGGACTCCTACGGAAGCCTGATCTCATCCCCGACCTCGACTGCGGAAAGGCTTCGCCCGGACTCCTATGGGAGCCAGGCTCCGTCCTCGACCTCGATTGCTGGTAAACTTCATCCGGACTCCTAAGGGAGCCGGACTTCATCCCTGACTTTGATTGCAGGTTGACTCAGCCCGGACTCCTACGGGAGGTGGATCTTGTCCCCGACCTCGACTGCGGAAAGGCTTCGCTCGGACTCCTACGGGAGCCGGGCTCCATCCTCGACTCCGATTGCTGGTAAACTTCGTCCGGACTCCTAAGGGAGCCAGACTTCATCCTTGACTTTGATTGCAGGTTGACTCAGCCCGGACTCCTACAGGAGCCGGATCTTGTCCCCGACCTCGACTGCGGAAAGGCTTCGCCCGGACTCCTACAGGAGCCGGGCTCCGTCCTCGACCCCGATTGCTGGTGAACTTCGTTCGGACTCCTAAGGGAGCCGGACTTCATCTCTGACTTTGATTGCAGGTAGACTTCGCCCGAGCTCCTACGGGAGCCAGATCTCGTCTCCAGCTCCAACTACGGAAAGACTCAGCCCGAACTCCTATGGGAGCCGGGCCTCGTTTTCAATTCTGGTTGCACAAGGACTTCGCCCGGACTCCTACGGGAGCCGGGCTCCACCCACAACTTCGCTTACAGGTAAACTTCATCCGGACTCCTAAGGGAGTCAGACTTCATCCCTGACTTTGATGGCAGGTAGACTCAGCCCGAACTCCTACGGGAGCCGGACCTCATCCCCGACTTCAACTGAAGGAAGACTCCATCCAGACTCCCACGAGAGCCAGACTCCAAGCTCCTCTCAGACGGGTGACTAGCCACTTCTCTCCGCCAGACACCCCAACCGGACTCCGGCCGATAGACCTGGACCTCCTGGCAGGCCGCAGCAACAGCCATGACTCTGCTCCACGTCCTGCGATGGATTCCACGTGCCTCCATCACTCCCTGGCAGGCCATAATAATGGCCACGATTCTGCTCCACTTCCTACGATGGATACCGTGCGATTCTTCCATTCTCTAGCAAGTCGCGACAACGGACGCCGCTCTGCTCCCCGTAGCAGACTCCACGTGGCACGCCCCGATGATAGCCACGGGTCGACTCCACTACTCTCTGCAACAAACTTCTTCTGACTCTGGGCGGCCCACTGCCAGACGATTACAGACATCGCTATCAGTTTGTTGCCCCCTCCGCCAATAAAAGGGGGACCCCAGATACGTTATTTTCTAAGCTCTATTTTCTATCCCAAAACTCTGCTAAAATTTTTGTTCGAGCACTCCATTCTTGTTGAGGTAAAGAACTGACTTGAGCATTGGAGGATCTTGCCGAAGCAACCCCACCTCCGGTTTAGACTTTCTTTGCAGGTCCCGGCGGCGACCGCGACTCCCTCGACTCCAGCTTCTCCAATGCAAGCGAATTTTTGCACCAACACTCAATATTAAATATAGATACATCAATATGTAGCTGATAGAGATCGTTAATAAGAAAACCATCTGTAACTTTATTATTTTCATAAAAAATATTACAATGGTCCTTATGAAAGCTAATCACATAGCCTTCTTGTGCTAAACATGAAACAGAAATCAAATTCCTGCTTGCTGCAGGCACATAATAACAGTCTCTTAAAACTAAATCTAATCCTAACAGTAATTGCAGAGGATAGGTTCCCATGGTCACAGCAGCAACTCTTGCTCCATTTTCGATGCGTAGGATCATCTCCCCATCCCTCATCCTCTTGCTCTCCTCAAGACCCTGCATAGAAGTGCACAAATGAGCACTAAAACCAGAGTCAAGCACCCAACTGAATGTAGAAGAAATCATAAGATTAGATTCTAAAATGAAATACCTCCAGAAGAACCATCCTTCTTGTTCTTCAGGGTGGCCAGATACTGAGGACAGTTTCGCTTCCAATGGCCATCTGATTGGCAGTGGAAACATTTTTCCTTATCAGCAGCCTTCTTCTTCGGTTCTGTCTTCTTCTTCTTGCCATCCACCTTCTGCTTCTTCGCAGACTTCTTTTTCTTTCCAAAAGACTTTCTCTTGGAAGAAGTCACTCCACAGTAAAACTGAGCCTTTTGAACCCTTCATTGAAAGCTCAGCCGTAACTAGCATGTTCATTAACTCGACCAAGGAACACTGCATCTTATGCATATGAAAGTTCATGATGAACTGACCATATGCATCGAATAAGGACTGAAGGATCACATGAATCTGAAAATCCTTATCTAAGATATATCGAGCTTCTAAGCTCCTCAAGATCCTTGATCATTGTCAAACAATGATCTTGGACTGACTGTCCATCACGCATCTTGGCCTTAAAAAGTCTTTGACAGACTTGATACTTGCCGTGCGACTCTGTTCACCAAACAACTCTTGCAGGTGAGCCAATATTTGGCAAATAGTCAAAATATTCTCATGTTGGCATGCAAGTCATCAGACATTGCACCCAACATATAGTACCTTACTTTGTTATCATCATCTATCCACTTTTCCAGAGATCTCTCTGTTCAGCAGTCGGACGTGCTGGTATGGCAGGTGGGTCTTGGTCCAAGACATGAGTCAATTTTTTGAAACCCAGAACAATTCTATAGTTCCTCAACTAGTCCTTGAAATTGGGTCCAGTCAGTGTATGGGTGTCTAGAATTTTGGTCAGGGGGTTTGAGGCAGACATGTTTCCTGTAGAGAGTCAAAAGTTTCTAGTTAGATTTTGTATTCAGACTCAACCAATTTGTTTAGGGTTTTTATTTTTAAACAAATTAGGCTCCCATTATTTTTTCAGATCCCTACACTCCCTTGTAGAGATGTGAAAATCTTCGTGATCAGTGATTTTTAGTGGGTGGTGCGGTCTCACCGACTGGCTCACCATCTCACCTAACAGTTATTGGTGATGGGTCAATCGATGAGTGGACAACTCTTGTCCAATGATTCTCTAATCATGGTGCATTCAAAACTTGATCTCTAATTTATGAAGCTCACCGTGTCCAGGATATTGCTCCAATCCTTAGTTAAGTCAAACCCACCATTTGCACGAACTAGATTCCTGATTAGGTCCCTCACTGTATCCAGAATATTGAGCCCAACTCATCTCTAATCCGTAGCATCCAATGCCTAATGGATATGGTTGCATCTTCCCGATGCAACTGAGCCACTGTAACCAGTCGAGAACAATCAACCCGGGAAGGACCCGCACATCCACAATGGTGGAAGATCTAGACTTAATATTTTCTTAGGAGATTTATTTAGGTCTCATTAAACTTGACTTGACATAGTCATAACAATTATGACTAACCTAGTGGCATGGGTTAGCTCAAATTGTTAGCCACCTCTAATTAGAACTGAGTGACACATATGGCCAGGTAAGTGAGATCGGTGGGAGGGATATGCCATTAACTCGACAAGAATGCATTCGAGTCGAGTAGCTCCCAATTAAAAACTAGTCGGTCGCATCTGTCCAACTTACCTTAGACACCAAATTGTCGAACCAGAACTAATTGGGTTAGCCTACAATCCAGGCTCTAACCACTGAGCCAAATTAGGTCTTAACTTGATCGAGTCACATCTAAATGTGATTCGACCTTGACCTAGATTAATCCTATTAGGTAGTCAATTATTAGCTTTCATGATCCACCTAACCAACTCTTGATTCGGTTTGATCAACCGCTAGACCTAATTGAGCTACCCAAGCTCGAACCCAATTTTATGAAAATATCTTAGATCTGAAATTCTCAATTTTAGACCTAACTTAATTTCATAAGCTTAATTCATTAATTAAGTTTTGGTTCATAAACAAAGCATGTAAAATAAATCCTAGGTTTCAGGATCTAGGTTTTGCAGAAAAGTAAATTTTGATTTCTGATTAAGGATGAACGCGCGGCACCCCTACACATCATATGAACACCCCATTGAATGGAAAGAGAGGGTTTTAAAATCTTACTTTATTTTTATGACCGAACGCCATGAGGAAACCTTAATCAAAAATATAAATTTAACTACAAAACTAGTTAGATCTAAATTAACATATCACATATACAATTTAAGATCTAACTAATACATGCTTTGTATACATCTCATGTATCAAAAATTAATCTAATTAACATATTTCAGATCTAATACATCAATGTAATATCTAAAAAATAGAATTTAAATTAAACTATTCAAAATAAAAACTATTCTAGACAAGTTACTAGAACAATTCTACAACTAGTCTAGGCATGCAACAGATCAATTTTATGAAATAATTAAAATTTTATTTTTTATTTTCTAATCTGATTATAATAATTATAACATAAAAAAATAAAAAATAAATTATATTTAATTTATATTTTAATCTCATTAAAACATAAAACTTAAGACTATTCATGGATTCAACTAATCCTAGTCTAGTCATGCATCTCATGCATGTTAGATCTTCTTAGATTTAATTTTAAATATTTTAATTTCAAATTCTATCATATCTGATGTGATATTAAAATTTTTTAATATCAGATAAATAAAAATTAAAATTAGATCTAAATTAGATCTGAAATAGAGCCAACAACCTGGCTCTGATACTATTGAAGGGAGAAAATCGCTTTTCCTCGTAGGATCTTCCAGATTTCATCAAATCTGGGGTGAATAATTTTTAAAAAATTATCCTATATATTTTAGATCTAATTTTCTAGATTTAATTTTATATCTAATATTTAAAATCTAAAATTAAATCTAAATCTATGATGAAAGAAGAAGTACCTCAAGGGTAATCTGATTACCCGGTAGATGATCTCTGCACAGCCCGAGGTTCTAATGTAGCCATGAAAGTACCTGCCTCTACCGATATCACTCAGGTAGGATCTAGAATATCTTCTCCTCACAAATCTATGCTCCAAAAATCAGATCTTTATCTGATTTGAAAGTACTTCAGAACTCTTCTGAAGTTGGAGCAGCAGCCTGTCGAAGATGTCCTGCAGCCTTCTGTTCCAGGCATCACCATGCCTTGGATCTTTGCCAGATGGATGTCCAACTCTTTGGATGTGAAGAGGAGAGGAAGGAGAGAAGGGAGGATGTAGAGAAGAGGGGAGGAGATAGCAGCTATTGAGATTTGTGCATAAAATAATTTCTTCCATGAAACCCTAAGCACAGCAGGGTTTATATAGACCCGTATGCTGTGCAGTGCCACATCATTCAACCAATCAAAAACTTTTAATAAATTTTAAAAATTTTGATTGATGGAGTGATATCATCTAATCACATCAGATAATAACCCCACCCTCTCTCCAAAGTTGGCACCAACATTGGATAAGCTCAATCAAGGTGGCGCCAAAGAGTCCATGTTTATCAGGACTCTTTGGTTCTTATCCATTTGGGGCGTCCACTTTAATCCAATTGGACTCATACCATAATCTGATTATGGCACCCAATTCAATTGGGTTTTGGCATGTGGGCACTCCATAAAAATCCTCCAATGAGCCCTCTTCAGTTTAAGACCCATATGTTAACTTTTGATAGATGTCCTAAAATGAAATTGGCAGGTGCTAGAAATTAGCAGGTGTTGTCTTAAATTCATCTCATGAATTAAGACAAGCCTTTTCTGAGCTGGACAAGCTTCATTTAAACTAAGAGAAACCTTTCTAAGGTTCTCTGGATGAGTCAAATCATATTTGGCTCAGTAGAGATAGAAAATATTACACGAGGAGAAAGTTAGGCTCAATCGTGTGCTAGCACGATTTTCTTGAACCTAATTGGATCTAATCCAAATCAATTGAGTTAGCCCAATTGATGACATCCAGACCCTAACCCTTATTTGTGTGACCAGTTAGGTTCAATTTTATATGGTAATGAGATATGTCATGATCTCATCATCGATATCATCGAAACACTTTTCGATGGATCAGAATTCTTCTGATTCAGACAATTAGAATGATCGATCATCAATATCATTCTAATTATTCTGAAAATCCACCAGTGACACCTAGCAGTATGTGGTGGCAACCCATCAGAACTGAAGAAAACCTCTCGGTGCAGTTACCTGTGTGATTGAGTTCCTCTATCATGAGTTCCGATTGAATTAGGGTTAAGGTGAACTCGTCAAATCCAACATCAGTCATATGAGTTAATCGATCGATCCGAGTCCGATATGAAACCTTAATGGAAAACTCTTTTTCATTATTTCACTCTACCATGGCCATGGGCTTAAGACTCGATCTTTCAATTATCATAGGACTACTCCTCTCATCTACCGAGGTTGATAGATCCCATCTTGGTGCGACCTAGTTCCTACAATGAATATGCTACAACCAACATACACCTCAGGGTTTTGAATGGCTAGGAGACCGAGTTATGGTGTAGTCAAACTATAACACACTCAAGGTGAACTATTGATGCACCTCAGGTCAAAGAACTAGACACACAACTGCAGCATCGAGCTAGTCATCAACGAGAAGGGAGACTTCCTTATGACTGCTCGAAGTGGTCACGCTCAGTACTCTCATTCTCAACGAATACCTGTACTCTCACTTCGGTGTCTTCACACTGTAGACTCAAGACACATCAATCCTAAGAAAGTGATCATACACCAACCTTTCAGATCGATCACCATCCTCATGATGATCCTATGGTCAGGAGCTGTTTATGAGTTAGTTATGTAAATTCATACCTTAAATTTTCAACTCTTGAAAATATGAATTTACATTCTCACTAACTCAAAGGATGTATCACAGACACAATGTATATAATGTGATAGAAAAATAACCATTTTATTCATTTATAATCAAAATTACAAATTTACCCTTAGATCGGTATAGGAATGTGTCAGTCGATCTGGCATCTAGGCCACACATCTAACAATTAGGTCATCCGAAGAGTCCCAATCAACTTGGACTCTTCCAAATTGACTCCAAAATTAAACTCTTTTAATTCTGATGAATTTATAAGTCAAGATTAATGTCTAACAATGTGTCATGACTATCTAAAAGATTTAAAATTTTGGTGAAAAATTACCAAAATACCTTTTAGTGGCAAGTTTTCGTGTAATTTAATCTTTTGATCAAACAACATCCCAGATGAGCTATGGACATACAAATATATCAAACCCAATCACTTATCATTATGTATCTCGATCTAAAGATGATGATTCAGTTGATGATACATTAGAAACTCTTTTCTAATTATCATCCTGCTTTGGCCAAACACTTTCGAATCAACGACCTATGAGATCACATAGGATGTTCGCTCTCCTTATTAGGAGTGACTGATCCCTTATTGATCACATACAACCTCCATGCACTCTTCACCATATCCAAAACATCTCACATAAGGATCAGAGAACCAAGTTAGGTAGTGAACCAAAATATGGATCCAAGTACATAAGGTACCATGGTGACCTCAGGTCTAAGGATCACATGCACAACTCCCACTAGAGAAATAACAGTTGACATGTAAATAAGACTCCATCTGATATTCTCTGATAGGTCAATTCAGTAAACTCATTCTCTAATGAGCACCCATATCCTTGTATTAGTGTTGCCACACAAGTGGTTGTGAGATCAACCATCCTCATTTCTGAACATATATAGGATATGCCAGTCTTACCAGTATCATTGATCCCTAACTCAATGTACCAATGATTAGAAATATTTTAGGTTAGAGCTATCAAAGATTTAGATCTCAATGGCATGATCTCATCATGGTCATAAAATCATTGTCCAGACCTATGAAGTTCATTATAATCTTAAAAACTATAAAATGAAGCATATAATGAATCAAAAATATCTTATTTTATTAATCATAAATATCAATTACATGAGTCTGAAAGATAATTATAATAAATGTCATCCCATATGCGATTGGCTTGTAGGGTATTATTTTTTAGTCTTGACGTCCATCTGTCAGATCTCATAGTCATGGTATACTGTAATAGTAAGCATTATCCGAATAGACTTGAGTATGGCTACTGGCGAAAAAATTTCTTCATAATTAACACCTTATTTTCATCTAAAATTTTTTGCCACTAGCCTGACCTTATAGGTCTCTATTTGGCCATCTGCTCCAATTTTCTTTTTGAAGATCCATTTGCAGCTTATTGGGGTCACACCCTCAGACGCATCAACCAAAATCCAAACTCAGTTGGCATGTATGGAGTTCATTTCAGATTTTTTGACATTGAGCTATTTATCAGAGTCACTACTCATGATAGCTTCTGATAGGTCGTGGGATCATCATTCTCCATGATGTGGGATGTGTTATCATTCTCAATGATAAATTCATACCTGAGTGGTACATTATGCATTCTATTCAACCTTCGGAGAGGAGGTATGTAGTGGCTGTGCCTCAATTATGGGCACTTCTGGTTGAGAAAAGTTTGTGAATCCTGGATGGATTGTAGATTTTGAACTTCTCAAGTTCGACAGACCTCCCATTACCTCCTTTTTGGATAAACTCTTTCTCCAAAAAAATGACATGCCTACCAACAAACACCTTTTGTTGAGTAGGATTATAGAAGTAGTATCCTATACTCTCCTTGAATAACCTACAAATCTATATTTTTCTGATCTAGCATCCAACTTATGTCCATCAATATTTTTCATATAAGTCGAGCAATCCCAAATCTTAGGATGCTTAAGATTAGGTCTTTTTCCTTTTCATATTTCATATAGAGTGTTAGAAATAGATTTAGAAAGCACTTTATTTAAAATATACACTGTGATCTCGAGAGCATATCCCCAGAAAGATATCAGAAGATCTATGAAACACATCATGGACCTCACCATATCTAATACGGTGCAATTCTTTTCTTCCATAATTTAATTTAATTATGAAGTATAAAGAGATATCCATTGAGAGAGTATTCTATTTTATTTTAAATAATTAAAAAACTTACTAGATAAGTATTCTCCTCCTCGATCAGATCAAAGAGTTTTAATACTTTTACCAGTTTGTTTCTCAACTATTTTTTGATAATCTTTAAATTTATCAAAGGCTTTGGATTTGTATTTTATTAAATATACATATCCAAATCTTGATCTATCATCAATAAATATGATAAAGTAAGAGTATCCACCTCTAGCTTGAGTCAACATTGGACCATATACATCAGTATGTACAAGGTTCAAAATGTCACTCGCCTTTTCTCCATGTCCAGTAAATGGAGTCTTGATCATTTTTTCTATGAGGTAAGATTTATAAATTTCATATGATTCGTAATCACAAGGATCAAAAAATTTATTTTTGAATAACTTATTAATTCTTAACTCATTTATATGGCCGAGTCGGCAATGCCAGAGGTATGTGACATTCATATCCTCTCTCTTTCTTTTCTTCATATTATTAATATGAAATATATTATCATTAAGTGAAAGAAATAAAAGATTATTATCAATAAAAGTACTTCCATAATATTCATTAGAAAAATATATAAAACAACCATTGTTCTTTAGATTTATTTCAAAATCTTGTTCCAATAATAATGGTATAGAAATAATATCTTAACGATATTTGGAGTATCATAACAAGTCTTCAATTCCAAAACTTTGTCTGAAGGCAACTTCAAAATCTTAGTTCCTACGACTTCGATCTGAATAGACTCTCCACTAGCACCAAACAGCTTGAAGTCACCTTTATTCAGACTCTTTATTTTCTGTAGATCCTGTAACGATTTGTAAAGGTGTGAGCCATAGACAGTATCCAATATCCAAGAATCTGACATTGAAGTACTTAATAATAATTAGTTTGTATCTCATACAAACCTTTAGCAATATTTGCTTGTTTCACGGTTGTAAGGTACTCCTTGCAATTTTTTTTTTCAGTGGCCCTTCTTGCCACGGTGATAGCAAGTACCTTTGGCAGAGATCTTCTTCACCTTCTTCTTGGAGATGCCAGTCTTAGGGTTATTTTTTTATTAGAATCCTTCTTTGCCTTCTTCTTATCATTTTATCAACAAGAAGTACCAGAGCCTTTTCACCCTTGAAATGGCTCTCTATTGTCTTCAGCATGTTCAGCAGCTCAGAAAGGCTAATGTTTAGTTTGTTCATATGATAATTTATAACAAATGAGAAAATGAGTCAGGAGAGACTGCAGGATCAAATTTTAACTCAGTTCACCATCCATGATAAAATTCAATTATCCCAGATGAGTGATCAAATCAATCATCTTTAGGACTGTTTTAATGGAGGTACCTTCAATCATGTAGGTATAGAATAACTGCTTTGATATCTTATATCGAGTAGTTCTACTTTGTTCTCTGTATAACTCCTTAAGATTAAGTAGTATAGAGGGAACATCCATGTCTCATGTGCCTCTGAAGCTTGTTGCTCATAGAGACAAGCATGATGGATTTGACAGTCACACTATCATCTTTCCACATCTTGTATGTGCCCTTTCCTCCTCAGAAGCATCTTTCTCAAGAGAATCTGGTGCAGGTGTCTCCAGAACGTAGGAGACTTTCTTTTGAGTGAGAATAATTCTCAAGTTTCTTAACCAGTCGACATAGTTAGGTCCGATCAACTTGTTTGCATCTAGTTTTCCTGTAAGTGACAGTGATGATGCCATGTGTGTAGCAATATACAATAATAAGAATATAATATAAGCGGATGACTCATGATGATATTCATAATAGACTAGGACTTTTATCTAATTATATCTCTCACTATTTTATCGACTTCATAGCCCTCAAATATGAAAATTGAGAAATATACTAATATTTTCTAATGGGGTTGAGATCCCTATTCTCATAAATATCTTGTGGATAGCAACAAGTATTCATGAGTTCAAGAGTAGGTAACTCTTTACCAATTTACCTCTACAATTCTCAATATTTTTTCTCTGACTCTAGATCACATATAGCCTTGTGGATAGCACAACAAACTATGTGTTCTAGTTAAGTTGACCCTTCAATCCTATATAGTCATGTTGGAAATGTGTTCCAAAGTCAATCATCAGACTGTTGACGGTTATACTATTTGATGTAATTGTATATAAATTAATTAATAAAATATTTATTTAATAATTTTCATCATAAGTTTGTACATTATTTATATCAAATTTTTGTTTTATGATAAAATCTTTAGGACTATTTTAAATCGATAAAGGAAGATTTATCTTTTAGTTCTTAAATGAGTTCGCAAGCAAATGATATGCTATTACTAGGATGATAGATATATCAAGTGTAGGTCGTTGTATGCCATATAGGTTGGTTGTCCTCTTAACCAAGGAGCATGGAGATGCTGGTATGTCATGCAGGTGAAATCTAGGAGTATATTTCACTGAACGTAACCCACTTCAGAGCACTTTGCTGTCAAGAGTCACTCCGAAGGGATATGGATATAAGTGTCCCTCCGACCTGAGATCACCATGGTGACTTGCAAACAACTCATTGTATTTTGGTATCAGACCATCTGAATTTTTAATTCAGGATTGAAAGGTTTCTAAGCACAGTCAAGTACTTATAAAGTCGGTGCGTGAATCAAGATAGAATTGACCACTCCAAAAAAATTAGAGAGAATGCTTTGTGTTTCAATTTAGAAAGACCTTGGCCAGGACAATCCTTGTGAGGAGTCACAGAATTTATCAAGTTGAGACACATAGTGGATGTACTATTAAGAGTTGATAGTTTAAACTTTAAGTCATCCTAGCATCAAGGGTCAAAGAGATGAATTATATGGTAACTATATCTAAATAGGTTCTTGAGTATTGCTTTGCATACATTCAGCCTATCCGGATATCGGATATCATTGCTAGATGGTTACTCTGATTGGTACAAAAATCAATTTCTGTGCTACCGACTTAGGTTCAAACCTATGGGTTATATACATTAGAAGTTTTCTCCGATCACATGGCTAATCTGAAGAGTCCCAATGGATGAGGACTTTGGTGAATAGTCCCATTGGATGGGGACTCTAGAGAAGAGTCCTACTAGATTTGAACTCTATCATTAATGAAGGATTAATTAATGATTAGATCACTAATTAGCTGAATTTGATTGAGCATTAAAGCTAGATCAATTTTGACTAAATTGGATTCAATCAAGTCAAGTCTGATTAGGTTATGAGATGACCTAATTGGTAAGGGAGAAATGATCCTGATTTGATTAGATTTATTGCTCAATTAATTTATTGATTTGATCAGATTTAATTGAGATTATAGGAGTCTAATTAGATTAGATTCATCATATATTTTATTTAGATCTAATTGGATTGGATTTGAAAGAAATTCAATTGGTTAAACCTTAGAGTCCCAAATGAATGGGACTCTCTCCTTTGTGCCACCCAAATTATCTCACACCTTTTCTCATCGTATAAAATTAATTTATGTATAAAAAAACTAGAAGATAACCCTTCTTTTGTCACCCATTAAGGATAGAAATTAGTTAGTTTTGAATTGAATTCAAAATGGTTTGAATTTCAACCTAAAATCTTATCCATATCCTTTCACACATTAGCTATTTTTGAAGGACCCATTGTATGAGAGAAAAGGAAGCCTTCCTGAATATTTTATATATTTAATTTTCTTTGGTAAGTCCCTCTTTAAGTAAAATAAGGGTGAGAAAATGTTTGAGTCAAATTGAAATTCAAAATGATTTGAATTGCAACAAACTCCAGCTCTTATCATGTTTTACCTGGTTTGTGCGACAACCATAAAAAGGCCATAATTTTGTATGCCAACAAGAGAGAGCTTTTCATTATGAGATACCAAAGAGAAAGAGAGGCCAAAATCCTTCTTTAGGGTTTGAGGTTTGGGTGGTTTTTTTTCTTCTTTGGTGTGAACAAAAGAGGAGATCGTTCTCCTCTAGGGTGAGAGATCTAGAACTGTTCTAGGTTTTTAGGTGAGGAAAAAATCAAAGAGAAGAGAGTCTTCATCTGATTTTTCTCTACCATCCAGTATCTTCCTTTAATCCATCTTCAACATCAAAAAGGTTCAAGACAATTGAAGAAAGAGATCAAGTCAGATCTGCCATTAGAAGCCGACTGCGTAAGCTAGCACTCCCGCGGAGGATTGATCGGTTCGAGAGCTTCGTGTAGACCATCCATTGAGGTCGGATGCTTGTGCGGCTATGAGCGACCAGAGAGAACTTTTAAATCTTCATTGTTGATCATGGAGTTTGACTATCCATACTCAGATATTGGGTTCGAAATTCTAGAAGTGGTAGATTAGATCTATTCCTAAAGCTGTTTTTGGTTCACATGCTTGTCATTTTAGATTCAGATTTCTATGCATATAAATTCATATCATAGATCTATTTATCAAAATTTTAAGATCAAATTATATATATATATTTATAGATTAAATAGTTTAATCTAATATTTTTTCACTAAAAAATTTTTGAAATGCATACATGAAACCCCTAAGCATCCCAACAGTGGTGGAGCCACGGTTTGATATGACATGATATTATACATATATAGATCTATAATTTAATTTAAATTAGATTTGATATATGATATTTAGATTTGAAATTAGTTATAGATCTAATCACACAAACTAACATAAGGTTATTCTGCTGTAAGGTTTATCCCTTACAGTGTAAAGGTTATCCTAGTTTGTGCTGATCTTTATAAAGTCTGATTTTAATTTAAAGTATGTAAAATTTATTTATGATAATTATTATCTAATTTTGATATAATTAAAATATAATAATTAGATTTAAAATAATTTAGATTATATCTAAATTATTTAAAAATTAGATGATCTGAGTAGCGAAGTAATCAGATTGGATTTGTCACCAAGCCGTTCGGTCATAGGAGATAATAGAGATTAGATCTCTCTTTTTTTCATCCAATTGGATCTTCTTATGATGTGTAGGGATGCCATTATAACTATATCCCATAAAAATGAATGTGAAAAAAAAAATTTACTTTTCTCAAAATCTTAAGATTGTGTATATGATACATTATATAAAAAGTAGTTGCATCTATCTTTGCAAATAAAATCTAAAATCATGAACATATTTAAAATAATTCTAAAATAATTTATGATTAATTTTATTACTATTTATATAAAATTATTTTGATCTAAAATTAATATAATTATTGTAGTTCGCCTATTGAGTCGACTTAGTATTATTTGGGTCGACTCAGGATCCTGATTCTTTAGCTCAATTTCTATTGAGCTGACTCATTATTACAGGATAAAATTATGATTAATAATTCATCCTCAATGAGTCAACTAAGTCTTGAAACTTAGTCGACCCATTGTGATGAGTAGGCTGAATTCAGGGGTGAGCCGATTCAAATTTCAGATCTAAATGATTATGCATAAAATTAATTATAAAAATATTTTATAAAATTTAAAATTATTTTTAAATATTGAACCCCTACCTACAGTCTCAAACTTAATTGAGAATTAAGTTGAACCTATTAGATCTAGAATTATGAATTAAAGATCTAATGTCATTCGTATAAAATATGGGTAAAGGGTTTATGGGTTAGCTTGATCAGATCCTCCTAATTAGGTTAGACCTAGTGTTAGAATCAAAGATCAAATGGACTAAAAAGAGAAATTAGATTAAATCAAAATTTTTTAGAGCTAATACAATAGTTGTAGTTGGTCGAGTCCATATCTTTGATTAGATCCAAATAAACTTTGATCTTGAGCTCAGCGGTCGAACCCAGATCCATAAGTAGATCCAATCGAAACTGATTAACCAGTTAGTGTCTAAGATAAGTTTGACAGTTTTGACTGTTGGTTTTTAATTAGGAGCTACTCACACAAATTGAGTCTATGACGAGTTAATGGTATATCCTTCCTATCGATCTCACTTATCTGGCCAACATGGTGAATCAAGTTTTGATCAGATCGCTTTATGATTAGGATTGACCCATGCTTACTAAGAAATTAGTTTGACTGATTTAGATGCCCCTAATTTGACTTGTCTTTATCCTTGACAGGACTTGATGAAGTCAGTGGGAGGATTGATGACTTGTCAGTTGGACCGGCTTGTTTCTAATCCACCTTGATCTGACTTGGTGAAGTCAGTGGGAGGATTGAGATTAGTTGGTCGATGTATTTAATTCTGTTAAATTATGTTAACTAATTTTTTTAAATTATTAGGTCCATAAAATTAGCTAGTTATGGTGATAACTAGATCATAGCCTCTCATTAAGGTGAATGATAATGGGTTCATTATTTCTGATTGACATTGCAAGCACTATCCGTCTAGTGTTTCTCTGAATGATGGAATTATTATTCATCATATGATGACTTTGTTATACTATCTGATGAATGATTGGATTGACTGAGCCATACTCTGACCTGATTATTCATTAGTTAGAATCACTGAGTAGGTTCATGTTAATGGTTGGACCTAACCAGAATTTTCAATGGAGACCCATCGCCTACTGAAATAAAACTTGAGGCAAAATTAATTACTAAAAAATATTTAGAGAAATAATTGGTTGAGAACCTACCTATAGATACATATGGGTTGGCTGAGCCATAATCGGACCTATATGTAGTCAGTGTGGATTCTAATACCCACTAAAGAATTAAGGTACTTCCTCGAATTGAAGATAGAGGCTACCAATTCATATAAAATAGTGGAAGAATCTTTAGACTAAAGTCCTTATCTTTAGGCTTGATTAATTATATACTAATTAGGTCTATATTTTCCTTTCTTTTTAAAAATGGCTACTAATTTGATGCTCCACTCACTGTTTGACAATAATGAGCTTATTGGATCCAACTTCGATAGCCAGTATCAGAAGTTAAATATTGATCTTGAGCCCAATCCAGCTAAAAATTTAGAGCTGAATCGAGTCAAGCAGACTATGACCCAAATAGGCTAAAGAGAAATGAGTAATTAGTTGCTGATCAAGGTACTTATATAATAACACCTTATAATTCCTCTATATGTGACACTACTACCTAGGTATTGGATATCAGAAGTCCAGTTCACATATGCAATTCGTTGTAAGGACTTTAAGTTAGTAGAAAATTTGAGAATGATGAGAGATTCCTAAATATGAGAGATAGAAGTCAAGTTCCAATCCAGACTTTAGGAGATGTCGAGCTTGTTTTCAAGTCTAATAATGTCATTTTAAGTGATTATCATTATTGTCCATCTTTTTTTATGAATATAATCTCTATTGGTCTTTTGATCAAAGATGGTTATAGTTTATCAATAAAGAATAATTATTGTGATATCATTATGAATGATGTTATAATAATGCGAAGATAATTAAGAATAGAATCTATATATTGTCACAGCCTATGAGCGTAATGTACACTCCAAATAAACGTCCAAAGTTAGATAATGTCATAGATGCCTACCTTTGGCATTGCAGGCTTGGTCATATTAACAAAAGCAGGATAAACAGGTTAGCACAAGAAGATATCCTCAATATCAATGATTGTGAATTATTACCGACCTGTGAGTTTTATCTTCTTGAAAAGATGACTAAGTCACCTTTTACTGAAAAAGGTGAACGAGCTAGTAAAGTTCTAGGTCTAATACATAGTGATATTTGTGGACCTATGAACATTAGTGCCAGAGGAGGGTATAACTATTTTATTATATTCATAGATAAACTATCTAGATATAGGAATGTCTACTTGATGAAATATAAGTCTGAATCGTTCGAAATGTTCAAACGATTTCGTAATGAAGTAAAGAAAGAAATTGAAAAAAATATAAAGACTCTTCGGTTTGACCGAGGGGGTGAATACCTTTCCAGTGAATTTCTAATATATCTTGGAGAGAATGGGATTCTCTCATAATGGACTGCTCCAGGAATACCACAGTATAATGGTATCTCAGAAAGAAGGAATCGAACCCTATTAGATATGGTTTGGTCCATGATGAGATTTGTAAGTCTGTCGATCTCCTTTTGGGGATATACACTTGAGATAGCTTGTTTTGTGCTCAATAATGTTCTAAGCAAGTCAGTTAGTAAAACACCATATGAGATATGATTAGGACATAGGCCGAACCTCACTTACCTTAAGGTCTGAGGTTGTCCGGCTTATATCAAATGATTACAAACTGACAAGCTTGGACCTAGGTCCGATAAGTGTAATTTTATCGGATACCCCAAGAAAATGAGAGAATATTACTTTTACCTCCTTACTGAACAAAAGATATTTGTCAATAGCAAGGTACACTTTTGGAAAAAGAGTTTCTTAGTAAAGGAATAAGTACCTCTAAAGACGAGCTTGACAAAGTTCGACAGGTAGAAGAACCGACATCGGTGACTGAATCTGAATCGGATTTGATAAGATCAAACCTGAAGCCCAATATACAAACATCCTTAAGATGATCTGGAAGAGTACTGCATCAGTCGGACAGATACTTAGATTTCTTGGTTCAGGATGGAGATCCTGTTGAGCTTGATGAGAACAACGAGGATCCAGTCATCTATATGGATGCAATGCAGAGGTCCAACTCTGAGAAATGGCTTGAAGCTACAAAATCTTAAATGGAGTCCATGAAGATCAACAATATGTGGACATTGGTTGATCCATCTGAAGGGGTAAAACCCATAGGATATGGGTCTTCAAAAGTAAAAGAGACGTAGACGGGAAGGTTGAAACCTATAAAGCCTGTCTGGTTGCCAAGGGGTATCGTCAACGTTATGGTATTGACTATGATGAGACGTTCTCTCCTATGGTAATGCTCAAGTCCATTCAGATCATGCTTGCGATAGTGGCATATTTGGACTATGAAGTCTGGCAAATGGATGTAAAGACAGCTTTTCTAAATGGAAAGCTGAATGAAGAGGTGTATATGATGCAATCTGAAAGGTTCACATCAACAGATGAGTCCAAGGTGTGCAAGCTTCAAAGATCAATTTATGGATTGATGCAAGCATCTCAGAATTGGAACATACATTTTGATAAGGTAATCAGAATGTATGGTTTTGTTAAGAATGGAGAGGAACCCTATATATATAAGTGGGCTAATGGTTCAGTAATTATATTTCTTATTTTGTATGTGGATGATATTCTCTTAATCGGAAATGATATCCCTGCATTACAGAGAATAAAAGTGTGGCTATCATCATAATTCTCCATGAAGGATTTGGAAGAAGCAGCCTACATTTTAGGGGTGAAGATTTATAGGGATAGATCTAAGAGGCTACTCGAACTCTCCCAATCAATGTGCATAGATACCATGCTGAAACGGTTCAGCATGGAAAATTTTAAGAAAAATTATTGTTGCCCAGCTATGCAACCCAAGAGGGAGGGGGGGGGTAAATTGGGTTTCTAAAAATTTTAAACTTAACTTACAACTTATGAAGATTATTTAACAATATCAAGATAAGTAAGGAGAGTGTAATTGATTCAAGGCTAATGGTTGAATACAAGAATGCAAGAGAATAAAGAAGTTCTAAAAGGAGAGCAATTAAGCACAACACAAACAAGAGGATTTATAGTGGTTTGGTGCCAACCTTGCACCTACATCCACTCTCCAAGCTCCTACTTGAGAATTCCAATCCACTAAACTGTATTCAACTTGAATACACTCATCGGAACCTCCGACTCTAGCTATCTCAAGTTAGAACACTTATTTTTCGGGTACAAACTAACCCAATACAGTCCGATTCAAGGTTCGGATCAATCTTCCCACATTTTGGAACCCTTCCAAAACAAAAACAATAACTCAAAAAGAGTATTACAATTAATTGTACAAAAATACAGATGAAGCTTCTTTAATGAGCGAATGAAGCTTTAAATACACTTTACTCAAATAGAAGAAAGCTCTTTCTGATTTTCTCAAGGTGGTTGGAGACTTGAATGAGCACTTGAGGAGTTGGTGAACTTGAATTAAAAGCTTCTTGAATGCTTTAAGTGGGCTCTTGCTTAGGGTTGAAAAGAATGCTTGAAGAACCTTTTTCAAAAAATCTCTTTCTGTTTTCATTCCCTCCGTTAAGTCCTTTTTATAACTTCAAATAATGATGGAGAGTAATCTGGGCTGAAATAGAGCCGTTAGAGCACATTAAATGAGCATTAAATGCAATTGAAACGGGTTAAAAACTAGCTGTTGCGAAACTTTTTCGTTACAGGGATCGACTCATAGGGTCGACTCATGCTCATGGGTCGACTCATAGGGTCGACCTCTGTGGAATAGAACAGAAAATGACTATTCTATAATTTCGACCTGTAAAGCAGCAGAGGTTGACTCATAGGGTCGACTCATGCCAATGGGTCGACTCATAGGGTCGACTCACAGAGAGTGCTAGCCAAAATTTTAGTGTGCCGTTCAGCTCTTTAAGCCATGAGTCGACTCATGGGGTCGACTCAAAAATAAAAATCTAATTTTCTTGTAAAATATACTTCCAAAAATATTAAAATTTTCTCCAGTAGACTGCACGTCTTTTGTTCTTACTCTTGAGGCTTCTGAATCAGGTATTGATAAAATTATGATTTTACCTCTGAAATATAATAAGTCTTTTTCCAAGCCAAGATCATTAGTAATCCTCTCAAATGCTTTGTAATCATCAAAATTAATTCAAGGAGCAACAATCTCTCCCTTTTTGAAGATGACAAAATACTTGAGCAAAAGCATATATAAAGCATTGAACATGAATTTTAAATTTATAAAGATGCATCACTTAAATATCATAGCTAAGTATTGGAATGAAATACATCATAAGCAGTTTAAAGACAGATTTAAAATTTGCTATAAATTTAAAATTTGCTTATAAATTTGAAATTTGCTTATAAATTTGAAATTTACTTATATAGTTCAATCTGTATTGCTCTTATTGCTCAATCTCGATTTCAATTTTTGGATTTTTGCTCAATCTCAATCTTAATGTTCAATCTTTACTGCTCTTATTGCTTTGCTCAATCTCATCAATCTTGATTCTCTACTTCTCCTTTTTGACAGCATCAATTGAGATTCTCTACTCTCTTTTTTTTTTGAATATATTTTTTATTCCTTCCTGTTGGTGCAAAAATCCGCCTGCGCCGGAGAAGCTGGAGTTGAGGAAGCCGCGGTCGCCGTCGGGACCTGCAAGGGAAGTCTAAACCGGAGGTGGAGTTGCTCCGGCAAGACCCTCCGACGCTCAAGTCAGTTCTCTGCCTCAACAAGAATGGAGTGCTCGAACGGAGAATTTAGCAGAGTTTTGAGATAAGGCAAAAGAGCTTAAGGAATAACGTATCTGAGTCCCCCCCCTTTTATAGGCGGGGGAAGCAACGGACTGATGGCGACGTCTGCAACCGCCTGGTAGTGGGCCGCCCATGGTCAGGAGAATTGATTGTGAAAGATAGTGGAGCAGACACGTGGCCATCATCATATCCCGCCACATAGGGCCTGCTGCAGGTAGTGGGGCGGCGTCCGTTACTGCTAGTTGTCAGCGAGTAGTGTGATCGTGCAGCACCTGCCGCAGGGAGCGGAGCAGCATCATAGCTGTCGACACAGCCTGTCAGAGAGTAGTGGGATCGTGCCGCACCTTTCGCAGGGGGAGGTGGAGCCACGTGGAATCCGCTACAGGATCATGGCAGTTATTGTTATCTGCCAGGGGACACAGATCTGTTGATCAAGGCTCGGCAGTGGTCGGAGTTCGGCCTTTGCAGGAGTCCGGGAGGAGTCTGCCTGCGGTTGTGGTCGTTGGCGTCAGGGATGAGGCTCGGCTCCTTTAAGGCTCGGCTCTTTTAAGGCTCGGCTCTTTTAAGGCTCGGCTCTTTTAAGGCTCGGCAGTGGTCGGAGTTCGGCCTTTGCAGGAGTCCGGGAGGAGCTGCAACTGCTGTCGATGGTGGAGCCCGGCTCCCGTAGGAGTTCGGGCGGAGTCGTTTTGCTGTTGATGGAGGAGCCCGGCTCCCGCAGGAGTCCGGGCGGAGCCGTTCTGCTGTTGATGGAGGAGCCCGGCTCCCGTAGGAGTCCGGGCGGAGCCGTTCTGCTGTTGATGGAGGAGCCCGGCTCCCGTAGGAGTCCGGGCGGAGCCGTTCTGCTGTCGATTTCGGCTGCGGGTAATTTGTACCCAACACCAGTCCCCCTACTTCCGAGTTTGAATTTCAAGCGAAGGAAGTATGCAGAGAGGGATGTGCGTAGCCAGAATCGTCCCTTCGAATCCTGCGCACTGCCATCCCTATTTAATGCGCGCACGTCAGAGTCCGTTTTTCGGTGAAGGTGACTTGAAAAGTCTTTTCGGAACCCCCGCAGAAATGCGATCCCAAGCGTCGCTTTGCGGGAATTTGTGAGCGGTCAACCCTCGATGGCGGTGAAGGGGATAAGCGCGCCACGCGGCACACCTTAGTTGGCCTAGGAATACCCGCCGCCATAACTGCGCCAGGATTCATCGGCTATTTAAACCCCTCGGCCCCTTCGTAGCTTCATTCTGGCGTTGTTCTTTCATCTGAGAGCCCTGCTTCTCTCGCTCCAGTCCTTGTCCCCTTCCCTTAAACCATGTTATCTACTTGGGAGGCTGTCCTCGAGGGAGTTCTTAGGGTTTGGAGGAAGGAGAGAAGGAGAATGGCGGCCGGTGAGAATCTCCGTCGCTCTAGAGGGAGCCCAAGGAAGAATTCCTTCAACAACAGGGGTTTAATAACGGGGGCTGTCGGGGAAGCTATTCTGCCCGCGAATCTCGGGGCAGCAAGGTGGGGTGACACCGGTCAAGAGGGCAGAATAGACGTCACAAGCCATGACGGGATCCTTGACGCCGTCAGGGCCGAGAGACCAGAGACGGTCGGCGTTGACGGTGGGGCAGTAGAACTTGTTGCGGGGGCGGTGGAAGTAACGCATGCCGACCTTGCCGGAGCGTCTCGGGTGGCGGCCGTCGTTGCCTCCTCCGCCTCCGGGGATCTACCCCACCCCTTTTCTGCCAAGGTTGGGACCTCGGGAACAGAATGAGGTGAGATGGCGAGAGCTGTTACACGCACTGGAGCATGCGATTGAGAAGGACAGAGATGAAGTTCGTAGCTCGGAGCGGTCTCCGATTCGTCCTGCCCGAACCATGCCCGCGATACTTGCGATGACGTGTATCTTCTTTTTTCCTGACCCACCGGGTCCTGTAATGTGTACTTCTGTTAAATGAAAAAGTGATTTCAGTACCTTGTTTGCATCTTGTGTTAAATAGTTGTCTGCCGGACTTCTTCGTTTTTCTTTCGTTCTCTTTGTCTGTGTTACGTTGTTCCAAGGTCGTCAGTGACTTTTTCAGTTCATGTGGGGTCGTCATTTGCCGAGCTCCTTTTCGGCTTTTGTGCCGTTCGGGGATACCCACTTGTCAAGTTCGCTCGGATTCTTCTCCGCTGAAGTCAGGGCCGAGTTCGGCCCCCTTGATAGTCCGAACAGAGAAGCCCTCCGGGAGTTGGAGTAGCTCGATTCTCGTAAGAGCTAGGGCAGAGTTTTTCTGCAATCAAAGTCATAAGTAAAGTCTGGCTTCCGTAGAAGTCCGGACGGAGTCGTCCTGTAGCTGTCGTTGGTGGTGGAGCCCGGCTCCCGTAGGAGTCCGGGCGAAGCCTTTGTTGCTGTCGAGGGCAGGGCCCGGCTCCCGTTGGAGCCCGGGCGAAGTTTTCTTTGCGGCGGAACCTGGCTCCCGTAGGAGTCCGGGCGAAGTTTTCCTGGCGTAGGGACCCGGCTCCCGTAGGAGTCCGGGTGAAGTCTTTTTTTTTTTTTTTTTTTTTTTGCGGCGGAACCCGGCTCCCGTAGGAGTCCGGGTGAAGTCTTCTCGGCGGCGGAACCCGGCTCCCGTAGGAGTCCGGGTGAAGTCTTCTCGACGGCGGAACCCGGCTCCCGTAGGAGTCCGGGTGAAGTCTTCTCGGCGGCGGAACCCGGCTCCCGTAGGAGTCCGGGTGAAGTCTTCTCGACGGCGGAACCCGGCTCCCGTTGGAGTCCGGGTGAAGTCTTCTCGGCGGCGGAACCCGGCTCCCGTAGGAGTCCGGGTGAAGTCTTCTCGGCGGCGGAACCCGGCTCCCGTAGGAGTCTGGGTGAAGTCTTCTCGGCGGCGGAACCCGGCTCCCGTAGGAGTCTGGGTGAAGTCTTCTCGGCGGCGGAACCCGGCTCCCGTAGGAGTCCGGGTGAAGTCTTCTTGGCGGCGAAACCCGGCTCCTGTAGGAGTCCGGGCGGAGTTTTCCTGGCGTAGGGACCCGGCTCCCGTAGGAGTCCGGGTCTTCCACTTTGCTCATGTCAGGACGAGGTTCTTCCCCCGTTCCTGACAGGGCTGCGGGGGCACATATGGGCGTTGCAAGGCCTCTCCCCCCATCCGGTCTAAAAGAATCGGGCCTTCGACTTTGCTCAAGTTAGGGCGAGGTTCTCCTCCTGTCCCTAACAGGGCTGTGGGGGCACATATGGGCGTTGTAAGGCCTCTCCCCCCATCCGGTCTAAAAGAACCGGGCCTTCGACTTTGCTCAAGTTAGGGTGAGGTTCTCCTCCTGTCCCTAACAGGGCTGTGGGGGCACATATGGGCGTTGTAAGGCCTCTCCCCCCATCCGGTCTAAAAGAACCGGGCCTTCGACTTTGCTCAAGTTAGGGTGAGGTTCTCCTCCTGTCCCTAACAGGGCTGTGGGGGCACATATGGGCGTTGTAAGGCCTCTCCCCCCATCCGGTCTAAAAGAACCGGGCCTTCGACTTTGCTCAAGTTAGGGCGAGGTTCTCCTCCTGTCCCTAACAGGGCTGTGGGGGCACATATGGGCGTTGTAAGGCCTCTCCCCCCATCCGGTCTAAAAGAACCGGGCCTTTGACTTTTATAAGGTTGCCCTCTCGTTCTTGATACCGCCTGCTTGAATTATCCTAAGACAAATGGGCACGCATTTTTTGATTAGGACGAAATCACTGGTAGTACATCCGCAAGTTTTCTGAGCTCCACGGTCGCGGGAGGTCAGCTCCCCCAAGCTCCCTGAGATAATAAGTTCCAGGTCGGACTACTTCCTTGACCTCATAAGGTCCCTCCCAGTTTGGGGCAAGCTTCCCCTGGCTCTGAGGTTGTGAGACAGCAGCTCGTCGGAGCACTAGATCCCCTGCTTTGAATGCCTTGTTCTTCACTCGGGCGTTGTAATATCGGGCAACTTTCTGTCTGTAGGCTGCCATTCGAACCTGAGCAATCTCCCGCCTTTCTTCCAGTAGGTCGAGGTTGGCTCTGAGACTTTGCGCGTTTTGGGGTTCGTCGAATGCCACGACTCGTGCCGACGGGAGCTTGAGCTCGATCGGGATGACGGCTTCCGTACCAAAGGCTAGAGCAAAGGGAGTCTCTCCTGTAGGCAACCTCTGGGTGGTCCGATAAGCCCATAGTACATGATAAAGTTTGTCTGCCCAAGTCCCTTTTGCTCTTTCGAGCCTGGTCTTAACCCCCTGCAAAAGGGTTCTGTTCGTTACCTCGGCTTCGCCGTTCGCCTGAGGATGGGCCACTGATGTGAATTTGTGGGAGATGTTTAAGTCTTCACAGAATTCAGCAAATCTGGTTCCCGCGAATTGCCGTCCATTATCAGTGATGAGGGTTCTAGGTAAACCGAACCTGCACACGATCGATTTTCAGACAAAATCCTGCACTTTTGCTTCTGTGATCTTGGCCAGTGGCTCGGCCTCGACCCATTTGGTGAAGTAGTCGATCGCTACAAGGAGGAATTTCCTCTGACCAGACGCCATGGGAAAGGGGCCAAGAATATCCATTCCCCATTGCGCAAAAGGCCATGGGGCGCTCAAGGGTGTAAGCTCGGTAGCAGGTTGTCTCTGGATGCTGGCGTATCTCTGGCATCGATCACACTTTTTGACATATTCAATTGAATCATGGTGCATTGTTGGCCAGTAATACCCTTGACGGAGTAGCTTGTGGAATAGAGACCTGGCACCTAAATGGCTTCCGCAAGCTCCCTCGTGCACTTCCCATAAAGCGTAGTCAGCTTCTGAGGGCCGGAGGCATCTCAAGAGAGGCAAAGAGTACGATCTTTTGTATAATCTGCCCTCATAAAGGATGTACCGGAAGGCTTGATTTCGGAGTTTTCGGGCTTCTTTCGCATCCTGGGGGAGAATCCCATCTCTAAGATAGGTTATTAGCGGGTCGACCCAGCTGGGCTCATGGTCGATCTCCATTACGAGTCGCAGCTCCTCCGTACTCGGATGCTTTAGAACTTCAAAGAGGACGCCTTTTGGCAATTCGGCCGGAACCGATGTCGCCAGTTTGGAGAGAAGATCGGCTCTGGTATTCTCCGACCTTGAAATTTGCCTGATGTCGAAATTGCCAAAGGCAGGGATGAACTCCTTCACCTTCTCAAGATATTTGGCCATACTATCCTCCCGTGCTTCATAGCTTCCACTGACTTGCCCCACCACAAGTTGGGAGTCGCTGTGCACCCAGAGTCGACCTATTCCAAGTTCTTTGGCGACCCTTAATCCTGCAATCAGAGCTTCATATTCCGCTCCGTTGTTTGTTGCGGGGAACTCGAAATGCAGAGCGTATTCCGCGACGACTCCCTCCGGGCTGACCAAGATCAGTCCTGCACCCGCGCCCGCCATGTTGGACGATCCATCCACATGGAGGGTCCAAAAGTCATCGGACGAACTGGCTTCTTCATCGGGGGAGTTCGGTTGAGTCCTCAGGTCGTCGATTTTGCTTTGCTCGGGTTCGGCCTCCTCGGGGATGGTGCATTCTACTATGAAATCCGCCAACACTTGGGCTTTTATCGCCGGTCTAGGCTTGTAGTTGATGTCGAATTCTGTGAGCTCGATGGCCCACTTCGCCATTCTTCCGGAGATATCAGCTCAGTGTAAAACCGCCTTGATCGGTTGGTCAGTGAGTAACGTCACCGTGTGCCCTTGAAAGTAAGGTCGGAGTCTCCGGGCTACAATCAACAAGGCGTAGGTCAGTTTTTCTAATTTAGTATACCTGGTCTCGGCGTCCCTCAACATGCGACTAACGTAGTAGACCGATCGCTGGACTTTCATTTCCTCCTTAACAAGGACGGCTGCAAGGGCTGTGGGAGAGACTGCCAGGTACAAAAATAATTCCTCCTTGGGCTCGGGCTTTGCCAGCAGCGGGGGTGAGCCAAGATAGCTTTTCAACTCTTCGAACGCCTGCTGGCATTCAGGGGTCCAACAGAAGTTTTTTGGCTGCTTGAGAGTTTGAAAGAAGGGCAGACATCGCTCGGCCGACCTTGCGACAAAGCGATTGAGAGCCGCAACTCTTCCCGTGAGGCACTGAACCTCTTTGATCGTTCTTGGGGCAATCATATTTTGGATGGTGCGGATTTTCTCTGGATTGGCCTCGATCCCGCGCCCTGATACCATGAAGCCCAGGAACTTCCCCGAGGTTACCCCAAAGGCGCATTTGGTTGGGTTCAGCTTCATTCTATACTTTCGAAGAGCGCCAAAGGTTTCTTCGAGGTCGGTGACATGATTCCCAGAAGACCTGCTTTTCACGAGCATATCGTCCACATAAACTTCCATATTTCGGCCGATCTGTTCCTTGAAGATTTTGTTCACCAGTCGTTGATAGGTTGCACCCGCGTTCTTGAGGCCGAATGGCATAACCCTGTAGCAGTAAAGGCCGCGATTAGTGATAAAAGCAGTCTTTTCTTCATCTTCCGATGCCATTCTAATCTGGTTATAGCCGGAGAATGCGTCCATGAAAGTGAGAAGCTCATGGCCCGAGGTAGCGTCCACCAGTTGGTCGATCCTGGGAAGGGGGTAGCTGTCCTTCGGGCAAGCTTTATTCAGCTTTTTGAAGTCGATACACATCCTCCACTTGCCGTTTGCTTTCTTGACCAAGACAACATTGGAGATCCATTATGGATAATTGACCTCCTTGATGAATCCGGCCTTGAGAAGTTTATCCACTTCCTCGGCTATCGCCTTCTGCCTCTCCGGGGCATGACTCCGAATTTTTCCTTTTGTTGGCCGATGTTTAGGGTCGACCGCCAGATGATGTTCCATGACTTCCGTCTCAATCTCCGGCATATCCGCCGGGACCCATGCGAAAACGTCCGCATTCTTTCGGAGAAAATCCACGAGATGCGTCCGCACCTCCTCCTCCAGGTTGGAGCCAATTAACACCACATGCTCCGCATTCCCATCATTCAAAGGAATTGGTATTAAGTCCTCGATCGGGCCGCCCCTCTCTTCAGTGAGGTCGTCGCGCGCATCCAACCCGTCGACTGGACAGAGGTCCGCTTGATCGCTTCTTTGCAGGGCAATATTGTAGCAGTGCCTGGCCAGCGCTTGGTCTCCCCGAACTTCTCCAATCCCCTTGTTAGTGGGGAACTTCAACTTCAAATGGTAGGTTGAAACAACGGCCCTAAGGGCATTGAGGCCGGGTCGGCCGAGAATTGCATTGTAGGCAGACGGTGCCTTTACCACCAGAAAATTCACCAGGGCTCTGGACTGCTTTGGATGCTGACCAGCGGTCACAGTTAGAGCTATCATTCCTTCCGTCGGAACGGCGTCACCAGTAAACCCTATCAGGGGAGAGCACATCGGTCTTAGATGACCGCCAAGAGTGGCCATTCTCGAATAGGCGCTGTAGAATAAGATGTCGGCCGAACTTCCATTGTCGACGAGAATGCGACGGACATCATAATTTGCTATGCTCAAAGAAACTACGACCGCATCGTTATGAGGGAATTGGACTCCCTGGGCGTCTTCTTCAGTGAAGGCTATGGGCTCTTCAACTTTTTGCTGCTTGAGGGGTGCAGCTGATGTGCTGGTTGCCTCCGATCGGGATTCTCCCGAGATGACGTTGACGAAATCCGACGAAGGCTGGTTATCCGGCCCCCCTTTATCATCAACCATAGCCGGAGGTAGTTGTGCGGAAACCTCACAGGAGGGCATCAGATGAGAAAAAGAGGATTGGGTGCCGGAAAAGATGGCCGGAAGCGGGTCCGTTGAGCGCTCCTTCAAGAACAAGGGTGCTGCGAAGACAGCGGCCCTTCCTCTAGCGCCAATCCTGTTGGTGCAAAAATCCGCCTGCGCCGGAGAAGCTGGAGTTGAGGAAGCCGCGGTCGCCGTCGGGACCTGCAAGGGAAGTCTAAATCGGAGGTGGGGTTGCTCCGGCAAGACCCTCCGACGCTCAAGTCAGTTCTCTGCCTCAACAAGAATGGAGTGCTCGAACGGAGAATTTAGCAGAGTTTTGAGATAAGGCAAAAGAGCTTAAGGAATAACGTATCTGAGTTCCCCCCCTTTTATAGGCGGGGGAAGCAACGGACTGATGGCGACGTCTGCAACCGCCTGGTAGTGGGCCGCCCATGGTTAGGGGAATTGATTGCGAAAGATAGTGGAGCAGACACGTGGCCATCATCATATCTCGCCACATAGGGCCTGCTGCAGGTAGTGGGGCGGCATCCGTTACTGCTAGTTGTCAGCGAGTAGTGTGATCGTGCAGCACCTGCCACAGGGAGCGGAGCAGCATCATAGCTGTCGACACAGCCTGTCAGAGAGTAGTGGGATCGTGCCGCACCTTTCGCAGGGGGAGGTGGAGCCACGTGGAATCCGCTACAGGATCATGGCAGTTATTGTAATCTGCCAGGGGACACAGATCTGTTGATCAAGGCTCGACAGTGGTCGGAGTTCGGCCTTTGCAGGAGTCCGGGAGGAGTCTGCCTGCGGTTGTAGTCGTTGGCGTCAGGGATGAGGCTCGGCTCCTTTAAGGCTCGGCTCTTTTAAGGCTCGGCTCTTTTAAGGCTCGGCAGTGGTCGGAGTTCGGCCTTTGCAGGAGTCCGGGAGGAGCTGCAACTGTTGTCGATGGTGGAGCCCGGCTCCCGTAGGAGTCCGGGCGGAGTCATTTTGCTGTTGATGGAGGAGCCCGGCTCCCGCAGGAGTCCGGGCGGAGCCGTTCTGCTGTTGATGGAGGAGCCCGGCTCCCGTAGGAGTCCGGGCGGCCTTTGCAGGAGTCCGGGAGGAGCTGCAACTGCTGTCGATGGTGGAGCCCGGCTCCCGTAGGAGTCCGGGCGGAGTCGTTTTGCTGTTGATGGAGGAGCCCGGCTCCCGCAGGAGTCCGGACGGAGCCGTTCTGCTGTTGATGGAGGAGCCCGACTCCCGTAGGAGTCCGGGCGGAGCCGTTCTGCTGTTGATGGAGGAGCCCGGCTCCCGTAGGAGTCCGGGCGGAGCCGTTCTGCTGTCGATTTCGGCTGCGGGTAATTTGTACCCAATACTTCCTTTTGATGGGATCAATTTTACTTCTTTAGCTTCCTTCTTTAATTGCTTGTTTCTGTATTGCTTATTGTTTTACTCTCCCTCAATATAGCAATCGTAAAAGATATATCAATTTGCTCATTTAAAAAATATTGCTATTCAAGTATTTCATAATTTAAAAGTAATTCAAGTTGATCACATTCAGAGATATTCATTGAAAGTCAAAGTGTATATATATATTCAAAAGATGAGTGAGTACAAAGATGTTTCAATACATAAGTGTTGACCTAGAGTATAAAAGACATGGATAGAAACTATCCAAGAGTCAAACAGTCAACATTGCATTACATGGCCTACAAGATAGATCCTAGACAAAAACTAAAGAAAAGACTGACTACACTGGATCTAGTAGATATCATGACTGGATGGATCGGAGTCTGATGAATCAGAGATGGGATGAGGGGATGAAGGATCATGTCCACGAGCTCGATCTCTATCGCGTCTACCTTTGCCATGGGTAGAGGTGCCAGCACGAGTGGAGGGGTGAGAGGATCCTGAAGGGTGAGAAGCAAAGGACTGAGCTACAAGAGAGAGTCTGATGGTGTCCAGAAGGTTTAAAGCTCTCGAAATAGATTGTAGTAGTGCAGTGAACTGAGTGGAAGCATGCTCACTAGAGCCCCTGATCTCTCTCCTCAGAAAATCAAAGTCACTCTCTAAGACTCCTCGTAGTCTGGCTGCCTCCGTAGATAGGTCTGAGACCTCAATGATGTCCTCATATGGCTGTGGATGGGCTAGAGCTAGTACTTGCCTCTGCAAGTCGAATACTCTGCCAGTCAGTCTCACTAGACAACCCTCAAGCTGCTCGATGCGTACTGACTGATCAGAAATTATCTGGAACATAGTAGAGATGTGGGGGATCAGTGTCTGATCAGATACATCGTGAGATGTCGATTCCTGAACAAAAGCTGAAGTACCCATCTGACGAGATAGTATGGAAGCTACACGTTGAGATATCATCTCTATCTGGTCATCAGCCAATCTGATCTCTGAGGGATGTGCTCTACTATTCGGTTGCTGGACTGAAGTGTACCTCCTCATAGACTCTGACGGCCCAGCCGCATGGTCAGAAACAAACTGAATATCTAGAGATACAGCCCTGTGATCACGGAGAGGTGATGATGGTTCTTCCTCCTCTGCTCTGTCCTCAGCTCTCTCTTCCATACCTTTTGTCCAACCACCATCAGTCTTGGAAAATCCCATGCGATGCAGAGTATGACGGTTGATAGTGTCGGAGTGAGAAAGCCTAGCTACTGCCTCCCCCTCAAAGCTAACTCCAAACCTCCTAAATACTAAAGTGAGAGCTATACCGAAAGGCAAATGTGCCTTGGACCTATTCAAGGTTTCTCTCATAGCCTCAATCATCAATGTCGGGAGGTTCAGGGGGGTTTGAGTAATAACATGATACATAATGCAGATATCCCGATCAGAGAGGAGATCATGTCTACCACTTCTAGGGAAGAATAACTTAGTTACCATTTGGTGCAGCAGCCTCATCTCAATGGAAAGAATCTTAGCCTCTAATTTGTTTAGGCTTCCAGTGAAGGTTCTTCCTAGAATAGCATTTATTCCCTCCTCCTTAACTGGGAGTTCCATGTTTGTGTATCCCTCACAGGGTAAATGAAGAATTTCCCCTAAAAGTATAGGATCAAGGCTAATTTCTATACCCTTTACTGTGAATTTTACTGTTTCATTGCTGTATCCCAAATTCAGATAAAATTTCCTAACAAGATCCACAAAAGTATTTTCTTTTAGGGAGCAGTAGAATTTTCAATCTTGGTCCTTAATTTTTGATCCGATAGAGAACCCCTCCTTTTCAAAAAATCTGAAATCAATGTTTTTGCCGGGTTCTACCTTCCTATCAGAAAGGGGTACCTTACTGGGACTGATTGGAGATCGAGTTGTAGCAGGAGCAGATGTAGGAGCAGAGATTGAAGCTGATGTGGTCTTGGTTGCTTGTCTCTTCTGGCGCACACTTTCTTCTAACCCACGAACTAATTTCCTCCTCTATGGAAGCTTCATCTTCGGAGCCATTTGCACAATTAGAGCTAGCAAAGAACTTAAGAGAGCGAATGTGGAGAGAGATAAAGGGTTTTTAGGGGAAGGGTAAGGATTTTGGAGAAGAGGAGTGCCGATTTGGAGAAGATGGGTAGAGTCTAGGGCAAGCTCGACTCGCTCCAAATGAAGAAGGAGAAAAGGGAGGAGCTTGGTTCCAAGAGGGTGATTTAGCGGATGAGAGATAATGGGAGAAGAGTTTTTTGGGGAAAAACTTGGATTTGAGGAAGAAGAGAGGGAGTCTTTTGGCTTGGTGGAAGGAAGAAGATGAGGAGTTGGGTCGGCTCAAGGGAGGTTTTTCAACAAAAAGAAAGCGCCCGAAGGATTTAGTTAATATTACAAGTTTACCCTAGGGTCGACCCTGGGGATCGACTCATGGCACAGAGAAATTTAGAAAAATGATGAAATAATTTTGAAAAAGTTTGAAATATTAGGGGAAGGATGTTTATCCAAAAATTGATCATGAGAATGTTTATTTTGGGCTTTTGAGCTCAAAAGAAAAGATAGAAATTAAGCTAAAAGAATTTTTGGTATTGATACTTTGGAATCAGAGAGACACCTGAGCAGATGGATTAAGGATTCCTAGTTCTCTTCTAATTTCACAAAATCTATCTTCACTTAAGACCTTGGTAAAGATGTCAGCTAATTATTTTTCAATACAAATATAGTCAAGAATTATATCTTTATTTTGGATATGTTCTCTTATGAAATGATGCTTGATTTTAATATGTTTTGACCTAAAATGTTGAATTGAATTTTTAATGAGATTTATAGCACTAGTGTTATCATATCTTATGGGAGTTTCATTAAGTTTGATACCAAAGTCTTCGAGTTGTTGCTTAATCCACAAGATTTGAGCACAACAACTTCCGACTGCAATGTATTCGGCCTCGACCGTAGACAGTGCTACCGAATTTTGTTTCTTGCTAAACCAAGAGATTAGGTTTACTCCAAGAAATTGACAAGTTCTACTAGTACTTTTTCTATCTAATTTATATCCAGCAAAATTGACATATGAATATCCTATTAAATCAATTAATGAGTCCTTAGAATACCATAATCCTAGAGTTTATGTACCATTTAAATATCTAAGGATTCTTTTAACAGCATTCAAGTGTGATTCTTTTGGATTTGATTGAAATCGAGCACACAGGCAAACACTGAACATGATATCAGATCTACTAGTAGTTAAATATAATAGAGAATCAATCATACCTCTATAAAATTTTATGTCTACACTCTTACCTTCTTCGTCCTTGTCAAGCTTACATATTGGACTCATGGGTGTGCCAATTGGTTTGGAGTTCTTCATTCCAAATCTCTTGAGTAGTTCTCTTGTGTACTTGCTTTGGGTGATGGAGATTCCTTCCTTTGTTTGTTTGATTTGGAGTCCGAGGAAGAATGTAAGTTCTCCCATCATGCTCATCTTGAACTCCCCCTGCATGAGCTTTGCAAAATCTTGACAAAGAGTTTCATTAGTAGACCCAAAAATAATGTCATCAACATATATTTGTATAACTAATATATCATCTTGATTTCTTTTAATGAAAAGAGTTGTGTCAATATTTTCTCTTGAAAAACCATTATTAAGTAAAAATTTACTTAGCCTTTCATACCAAGCCCTGGGTGCTTGTTTCAAACCATATAGAGCTTTATTTAATTTAAAAATATGATTAGGAAAAGCATGATTTTCAAAACCTGGGGGTTGTTCTACATAAACTTCTTTAGTAATATATCCATTTAAAAAGGCACTTTTGACATCCATTTGGAATAATTTAAATTTCATAAAGCAAGCATAAGCAAGTAGAAGTCTAATTGCCTCTAATCTAGCAACAGGTGCAAAAGTCTCATCAAAATCAATTCCTTCTTCTTGATTATAACCTTTTGCAACTAATCTTGCTTTATTTCTTATCACATTTCCATATTCATCCAATTTATTCCTATATACCCATTTTATGCCAATTATTGAATAGTTTTTAGGTCTAGATACTAAGGTCCATATATTATTTCTTTCAAATTGATTAAGTTCTTCTTGCATTGCATTAATCCAATTAAAATCTTTTTCAGCTTCATCTATGGTTTTGGGTTCAAGATGAGAGAGAAAAGTACAATGATTGAATGCATCTTTAAGAGAAGAACGAGTTCTTACACCATGTGTAGGATCACCAATGATTAATTTCTTAGGGTGATTGTGATCATACCTTCATTCATTAGGTAGATTGTTTGTACCTTGAAGTTGTTCTTATTGTTCTTCACCTTCCTCATCTTGTTTGTCTTTATGTTCTTCATCATCTTGAATTATTGAATCTTTTAGAGTGATCTCCTTCATCCCTTCTATAAGAGGATCTGTATCATCAAAATCTTCATTCTTTCTGGAAGGAAGATCATTAGTTTCATCAAAGACAACATGTATTGACTCCTCTACTACTAAGGTTCTTTTGTTAAAAACTCTAAAGGCTTTACTAGAAGAGGAGTAACCAAGAAAAATTACTTCATCAGATTTTGCATCAAACTTTCCTAGTCTTTCTTTACCATTATTTAATACAAAACATCGGCAACCAAAAATATGAAAATATGCAATATTTGGTTTTCTTCCTTTCCAAAGCTCATAGGGAGTTTTCTTTAAAATTTGTCTAATTAAAGCATGATTTAATATGTAACATGCTGTGTTAATAGCTTCCGCCCAAAAGTATCTTGGAAGGTTGCTTTCACATAGCATGGTACGGGCCATTTCTTCAAGGGTTCTATTTTTTCTTTCTACTATCCCATTTTGTTGGGGTATCCTAGGTGCTGAAAAATTATGGCCTATTCCTTTTTCATCACAAAACTTTTCAAAATCTTGATTTTGAAATTCGATTTCATGATCACTTTGAATATTTTGAATTGAAAAATCTTTCTCATTTGTGACTTTTCGATAAAATTTAGAGAAAACTTGAAAAGTTTCATCCTTGTATGCCAAAAAGAAAACCCATATAAAATGAGAGAAATCATCAATAATTACAAAACTATATCATTTTCCTCCTAGACTAGTAGTTCTGGTAGGTCCAAATAAATCCATATGCAATAGTTCTTGTTGGTGCAAAAATCCGCTTGCGCCAGAGAAGCTGGAGTCGAGGGAGTCGCGGTCGCCGCCGGGACCTGCAAAGAAAGTCTAAACCGGAGGTGGGGTTGCTCCGGCAAGACCCTCCGATGCTCAAGTCAGTTCTCTGCCTCAACAAGAATGGAGTGCTCGAACGGAGAATTTAGCAGAGTTTTGAGGTAAAAAATAAGAGCTTATAGAATAACGTATATGGGGTCCCCTTTTTATAGGCGGGGGGGCTCAACAGACTGATAGCGACGCCTGTAACCGTCTGGTAGTGGGCCGCCCAGAGTCAGAAGAAATTTATTGCGGAGGGTAGTGGAGTGGATCGTGGCTAGCGTCGTGGCTTACCACGTGGAATCAGTTACGGGGGCTGGAGCGGCGTTCGCTGTCGTGACTCGTAAGGGAGCGGGGGACTCGCACAGAATCCACCGTAGGGAGTAGAACAGGGTCATGGCCGTTAACACAGCTTGTCAGGTAGTAATGGGGCTACGCAGGATCCGCCGTGGAGAGTTGAGCAGTGGTGTCCGTTACTGTGGCTTGTCAGGGGATCCAGACTTGCTGGCCGAAGTTCGGTTGGAATCGGTAGCGAGGCCAGCGGCAGAAGTCGTGGATGGAGCCCGGCTCCCGTAGGAGTCCGGGCGAAGTCTTCTTTGTTGTAGAACTTGCGGACGGAGTCCGGCTCCCGTAGGAGTCCGGGCGAAGTCTTCTCTGTTGTAGATCTTGCGGACGGAGCCTGGCTCCCGAAGGAGTTCGGGCGAAGTCTTCTCTGTTGTAGATCTTGCAGATGGAGCCCGGCTCCCGTAGGAGTTCGGGCGAAGTCTTCTCTGTTGTCAAAAAATGGGAGGGACTCGCGAGGGTCGACCCTGTCAAGAACTTCGGCCGAGGGTATTTTATGCCCAACACCAGTCCCCCCACTTTCGAGTTCAAATTTCGGATGAAGGAAGTACGGAGAAGTTGTCGCAGCCGAAGTTCTCCCTCTGACGTCCGGGCGCAACCGTCCTCGGATATGTTGGCATTTAATGCGCGCATGCCAGAGCCCTTTTTCTGATTATGGCGACCCGAAGAGTCTTTTCGGAACTTCCACCGAGACATGATCCCAAGCATCGTGCCATGGAAATTTGCGAATAGTCAATCCTCGATAGCGGCGAGTGGGACACGCGGGACACGCGGCAAGCACCGGTTGGACAAAAGATGCCCGCCATCATAATTGCGCTAAGATCCGCTGCCTATTTAAACCCCCTACCCTTCCCTCGGGGCTTTACTCTGCCAAAAGGATGACACCTTTCTTCCATCTGAGAGCCTAGCTACTCAGCCACTCCCTTGGTGTCCCTGCCAACTCCGAGCATCCTTTGCACCGGTCTTTGCCGTCTTCAGCCCCCCGATTCCTCTCTAAGGGGTTTCCTCGCCATGTCCTCCACCCCGGAGGCCATCCTCAAGGGGATGTCGAGGGCTTGGAGGAAGGCAAGGAGGAGAACAGCGGTCCGTGAGTTCTCCGGCCATTGAGCGGCCGCTGAAGGTCCCCGTCGTTCCAAAGGGTGCTCGAGGAAGAATTCCTTCAACAACAGGGTTTTAATAACGGGGACCACCGGTAAGGGTGTTCTGCTCGAGAATTTTGGAGCAAGGCGGGGTGAAACCGGTCAGGAGGGCAGAGCTGACATCACGAGTTGTGGCGGAATCCTAGATGCCATCGGGGTCGAGGGACCAGAAGCGGTCGGCGTCGACGGTGGGGCAGTAAAGCTCGCTGCTGGGGCGGTGGAAGTAGCACATGCTGGTCTTACCGAAGCACTTTGGACGGTGACTGTCGCGGAGCCTTCGGTGATGGCGTATATCTCTGGCGCCACCGCTGCCTCTAGGGTGACTCCGGTTCTTCTTGAAACAGGTCTTCGTCGTCGCTGCCGTTGCCCTTACTGCCCCCTGGAATCTATCCCATCCTTTTCTCCTTGAGGTTGGGACTTCGGAGATGGAGCGGAACGAGGCGGGGCGAGAGCCGATAGGCCTGTTACATGCACTGGAAAATGCGGCTGGGAAGGATGAAAACGGGAAGAGAAGTTTGCAGCTTGAAGCGGTCTCCGGTGTGTCCTTTCCAAGTCATGTTCTCAAGCCTTGTAATAATGCATTCTTTTCCGGCCCTCCGGGTCTTGTAACGTACATCTTGTTAGTTGAAAAATGAGAAGGAGATTTTGTTACCTCGTCCGCACCTTGCATCAAATTGTTGTCTGTCGAACTTCCTTCTTCTTCCTTCTTCTCTCTTCCCCCTTTTCTTCTTCTTCTTTTTTTTTTTTTTGACATCGTCCTAAGGTCACCGGTGGCCCTTTTATCCATGTTGAATTATTGTTTGTCGAGCTCCTTTTCGACTTTCACATCTTTCGAAGGTACCCGATTGCCATCGTAACAACCCATCTTTTCCGTCCGTGGCCGCAGGCTCGCCTAGGGCCATTCAGGTTTGATGTCCCCCTCAGGGCCTGAGCTCGGAGGTTCGAGCTTCTGTCACCTTGAGGAAGTTGTCCTATTTTGCATCGAAAGCCTCCTTGAAAGCTGGGACTCCTGATGGGAGCCCTAATCCTTGCTGTGATAGGGTTCTCTGCACCTCGGACGCTGTTTGCTTTCCAATCATCGCTGATGTGGTCCATCGCCTTCCTTTTTCTTTTCGCTTGGAATTTTTCTCCGCTCTCAGTGAGGCTACGGGAGTTCGGCTCCCGTAGGCGAAATCAGGGCGAAGTTTGGCTCCCGTGGGAGTCTGGACGAAGATCATCAGCAGTTGAAGTTGGTGACGAAGCCCGGCTCCCGTGGGAGTCCAGACGGAATCCTCCCTGTGATCGGAGTCGAGGACGGAGCCCAGCTCCCATAGGAGTCCGGGCAGAGTCTTCCTGCAATTAAAGTAAGGTGCGAAGTCCGGCTCCTGTAGGAGTCCGGACGAAGTCCTCCTTGCGGTAGAAGTTACGGACGGAGCTCGGCTCTCGTAGGAGTCCGGGCCTTCGACTTCGCTCAATCTAGGGTGAGGTTCTTCTCCTATCCTCAGCAGAGCTGTGGGGGCATGTATGGGCGTTGCAGGGCCTCTCCCCCCATCCGGTCTAAATGAAACCGGGCCTTCGACTTTGCTCAAGTTAGGGCGAGGTTCTCCTCCTGTCCCTAACAGGACTGTGGGGGCGCATATGGGCGTTGCAGGGCCTCTCCCCCCATCCGGTCTAAATGGAACCGGGCCTTCGACTTTGCTCAAGTTAGGGCGAGGTTCTCCTCCTGTCCCGAACAGGGCTGTGGGGGCGCATATGGGTGTTGCAGGGCCTCTCCCTCCATCCGATCTAAATGGAATCGGGCCTTCAACTTTGCTCAAGTTAGGGCGAGGTTCTCCTCCTGTCCCTAACAGGGCTGTGGGGGCGCATATGGGCGTTGCAGGGCCTCTCCCCCCATCCGGTCTAAATGGAATCGGGCCTTCGACTTTGCTCAAGTTAGGGCGAGGTTCTCCTCCTGTCCCTAACAGGGCTGTGGGGGCGCATATGGAGGTTGCAGGGCCTCTCCCCCCATCCGATCTAAATGGAACCGGACCTTCGACTTTGCTCAAGTTAGGGCGAGGTTCTCCTCCTGTCCCTAACAGAGCTGTGGGGGCGCATATGGGCATTGCGGGGCCTCTCCCCCCGTTCGGTCTAAATGGAATCGAGCCTTCACTTTGTCGGGACGAGGTTTCCCTTTCGTTTTTGATACAGTTTGTTTGAATTGTCTAAAGACATATAGGTATGCAATTTTCAACTAAAATGAAGTTACTGGTAGTACATTCGTAAGTTTTTCGAGCTCCACGGTCGCGGGAGGTCGGCTCCATCGAGTTCCTTATGATAATAAGTTCTGGGTCGGAGTACTTCTTTGACTTCATACGGTCCTTCCCAGTTTGGGGCGAGTTTCCCTCGGTCCTGAGGTTGCGAGACAGTGGCTCGTCGAAGCACTAGATCTCCTGCTCTAAAGGCTTTGTTCTTGACTCGGGCGTTGTAATATCGGGCGACTTTCTGTCTGTAGGCTGCCATTCGAACCTGAGCTATCTCCCATCTTTCTTCCAGCAGGTCGAGGTTGGCTCTAAGACTTTGCAAATTTTGATGTTCGTCGAACGTCACGACTCGTGCCGACGGGAGTTTAAGCTCGATTGGGATGACAGCTTCCGCACCGAAGGCTAAAGCAAAAGGGGTCTCCCCCGTAGGTAACCTCTGGGTAGTTCGATACGCCCATAACACATGATAAAGTTCGTTCGCCCAAGTTCCCTTCGCTTTTTCAAGCCTTGTTTTAATCCCCTGCAAAAGGATTCTGTTGGTCACCTCAGCTTCGCCGTTCGCCTGGGGATGGGCCACTGATGTGAAGTTGTGGGAGATGTTTAGATCTTCACAGAATTCGATGAATTTTGCTCCCGTAAATTACCGTCCATTATCAGTGATTAGGGTTCTAGGCAGACCGAATCTACACACGATCGACCTCCAGATGAAATCTTGCACTTTCACTTCTGTGATTTTTGCTAGTGGTTCGGCTTCAACCCATTTGGTGAAGTAGTCGATCACTACAAGGAGAAACTTCCTTTGCCCAGACGCCATGGGGAAGGGGCCAAGTATGTCCATCCCCCATTGTGCAAAAGGCCATGGGGCACTCAAGGGTGTGAGCTCGGTGGCGGGCTGTCTCTGGATGCTGGCGTATCTCTGGCATCGATCACATTTTTTGACATATTCAATCGAATCATGATGCATCGTTGGCCAGTAATATCTTTGGTAGAGCAACTTGTGGGATAAAGATCTAGCCCCTAAATGGTTTCCGTAAATTTCTTCATGTACTTCCCACAAGGCGTAGTCAGCTTCCGAGGGCCGGAGACATTTCAAGAGGGGCAAGGAGTATGATCTCTTGTACAATTTGCCCTCATAAAGGATATACCGGGAGGCTTGATTTCGGAGCTTCCGAGCTTCCTTCGCATCCTGGGGGAGAACTCCATCTCTGAGATAGATTATCAGCGGGTCGATCCAGCTGGGCTCGTGGTCAATCTCCATCACGAGCCGCGATTCTTCTGTACTCAGGTGTTTTAGAACTTCAAAGAGGATGCCTTTGGGCAATTCGACCGGAGCCGACGTCGCCAGCTTGGAGAGAAAGTCAGCCCTGGCATTTTCCAACCTTGGGATCTGTTTAATGTTGAAGCTGCTAAAGGCGGGGGTGAGCTCCTTTACCTTCTCAAGGTATTTGGCCATACTGTCCTCCCGCTCTTCGTAACTCCCGCTGACCTACCCCACCACCAGCTGAGAGTCACTGTGCACTCGAAGCTGACTTATCTCCAGCTCTCTGGCAATCCTTAGTCCTGCGATCAGAGCTTCGTATTTCGCTCCATTGTTTATTGCGAGGAACTCGAAATGCAGAGTGTATTCCGCAATGACTCCTTTCGGACTGACTAAGATCAGGCCCGCACCTGCGTCCGATATGTTGGAAGATCCTGTAGGGACCAGATCTAGGGTTTCAGGGTTAGATCTTGAAACTTTTTTAAGATCATACAGCGGAAGACTAAAATAAATCAAAATTTATTTTCTAAAATCAGAGAATCCTTAGATCTAAGATCCTATTACATGATTATTACATAGCATTAAATCAGAAATTAAAATATATATAAATATAGTATGAACTACATATTGATCATATCAACATGTTTCTATACTAGCTACATCTAATGTATGTATTAAACAATAGATCAGATCTATTATCTTGCAAGTTAGATGCTCTAACCTCGCTGATCCGGGCTTAAGGATGATGTTGCAAGCCGCACACGCGTCCGGTCTCTAGGAGTCGTCCACACGAGTCCACGAATCTCGATCAGAAGTCCTGCTTCAGGAAATCAGCACAGTATGCTAGTACTGCGCTGATCCTTCTTTGATGGTTGATCAGGTGCCTCCTTCTTGATTTGGACTCTTCCAAAGATAGAAAGTAGAAGGAGAAGTTTCAGATCTGAGACGCTCTCAGGAAACTCAAGATGGAAGGAGGAAAGATATGAAAATAAAAACCCTAGAAGAAGACCCTCTTCTTCTTCACGTTTTTCTCTCTAGACACCCAAACTTGTGTCTTTTATATCTCCACGATCCAAAGGTATTTCTCTCTGATTTTTGGATGGCATAAAGGTCTCTCAAATCTCTATCTCCTTCTTCTTGATTTGGGAGAGGGTTTTTGTCGCACAAAATAAGTGGAGATTGGCGTTGAATAAGAGAGAGGGCGTGGAGAAGGTTTATGTGGCGCAAGGTGGAATCCTAGTCTTACTAGGATTCTGTCTTATGACTTGTTTTAATTTGATTTTCCAAATCAAATTAAATCAAAATTAGATCAACCCAATTAAAATAGGTCTTAACCTAATTAAAAACCTAATTTAATCAAATTAAATTAGATTTAAATATGATTTAATTTTCTAATCAAATTAGAAATTAGATTGACCCAAGTCCTAGTTGAACTAGGACTAGTTTTTCCTTGCACTTGGCTTATCCAATAAACCAATTGGACTTGATCCAATCAAGCCCAAACTAAATATAATTAAATCATATTTAATTAGATTTAATCTCAGCCCATTGGCTTAATCAAATTAAGCCAATTAGCAATCGAATTGCTAATCGATCCTCCTACAACACTTGCACTGGGTTAAATATCAATCGTATTGATCATCTAACCCTAGAATGATTCTTAATCATCGATCAACCATCTGATCGGATCATGAACTCTAATGTGTGTGACCTCATAGGTCCGAACCTAAGTCGGTAGCATAGGAATAAATTTCTATACCAATCGAAGTGACCATCTAGCAATGGTACCAGACGTCCGGATAGGTCGAATGTGTAGAACAACATCCTTAGAACCCATGCGGATATAGTTTTCATATAATTCATCCCCTTGACCAAAATGATCATAGGACACCCCAGAGCTCAACTGTCAACTCTGATCAGGTTGTCCACATTGTATTTCAAAATATCAAATCCATCTGATGGATTACCCTGGCCAAGGTTTTGCTAAATTGAAATACAGTGACTCATTCTTCTCCAACTCTTAGAGTGGTTAATCCCATCTCGATCACACTCTGACTTCATAAGTACTTGACTGTGCTCAAAAGCCTTCCGTCCCTGAATTAGAAATTCAGTTAGTCCAGTACCAAAGCACAGTGAGTTGCTTGCAAGTCACTGAGGTGATCTCAAGTCTAAGGGACACTTATACCTATATCCCATCAGAGACATTCTCGACAGCAGAATGCTCTGGAGTTGGTCACGTTCAATGATGATGTACCCTTACATCTCACCTGTATGCCATACCAGTGTCTCCACACTCTTTGGTTAAGAGGACAACCAACCCATATGGCCTACAGCGACCTATGCTCGATAGAAGCTGTCATCCTTATTAACAGCCTATCATTTGGTCGTGAACAGTTTTAAGGACTAATCGATAAATCCTCTCTTTATCGAACCTAAATAGTCCTAAGGACTTCATCATAACAACGGAGTTCATTAGAAGATGAAAGCTTATGATGAAAATGCCAAATATATTTTATTTATTAACAAATCAATTACAATACTTGGTTGCTCAACTGTCAACAGCTTGATGATTGGCTTTTTGGGACACATTTTCCAACAGATCCATCCACATAGGGGGCCCAAAAGTGATTAGCGAGATCGGCCTCTTCTTCGGAGGAGTTCTGTTGGGACTTCAGGTCACCAACTTCGCTTTGTTCAGGTTCAGCCTCCTCTGGGATGGTACACTCTACTATGAAATCTGTCAATATTTGAGCCTTTACTGCTGGTCTGGATCGATAGTGGATGTCGAATTCTGTGAGCTCAATCGCCCATTTCGCCATCCTCCCGGAGGTGTCCGCCCGGTGCAAAACCGCCTTGATTGGATGGTTGGTGAGTAGTGTCACGGTGTGCCCTTGAAAGTAAGGTCGGAGCCTACGGGCTGCAATCAACAAGGCATAAGTCAGTTTTTCTAGTTTGGTGTACCTGGTCTCGGCGTCCCTCAATGCACGGCTAACATAGTAGATCGGCTGCTGGACTTTCGTCTCTTCTTTGACAAGGATGGCCGCAAGGGCCATGGGAGAGACCGCCAGGTATAAAAATAGCTCCTCCCCAGGCTCGGGCTTTGCCAACAGTGGGGGTGATCCAAGGTAGCTCCTTAATTCTTTAAATGCCTGTTGGCACTCAGAGGTCCAACAGAAGTTCTTCGGCTGCTTGAGGGTTTGAAAGAAGGGCAAGCACTGTTCGGCCGACCTTGCGATGAAGCGATTAAGGGCCGCTATCCTCCCCATGAGGTGCTGAACTTCTTTTATTGACTTTGGGGCGGCCATCTCCTGGATGGCATGAATTTTCTCTGGATTGGCCTCGATCCCACGCCCTGATACCATGAAGCCCAGGAACTTTTCTGAGGTTACGCCGAAAGCGCATTTAGTTGGGTTCAGCTTCATTCTATATTTCCGGAGAGCGTCGAAGGTCTCCTCGAGGTCGGCGACATGATCTCTGGAAGATTTGCTTTTTACGAGCATGTCGTCCACGTAGACCTCCATGTTACGGCCGATCTGCTCCTTGAAGATTTTGTTCACCAACCGTTGATAGGTTGCGCCCGCATTTTTGAGGCCGAAAGGCATGACCCTGTAACAGTAAAGGCCATGATTAGTGATGAAAGCTGTCTTTTCTTCATCTTCTGGTGCCATTCTAATTTGATTATAGCCGGAGAACGCATCCATGAAGGTGAGGAGCTCATGGCCCAAGGTCGCGTCCACCAGTTGATCGATTCTGGGAAGGGGGTAGCTGTCCTTCGGACAGACCTTATTCAGCTTTTTGAAGTCTATGCACATCCTCCACTTGTCGTTCGCCTTTTTGACCAGGACAACATTGAAAATCCAATCAGGATAATTGACTTCCTTAATGAATCCGGCCTTGAGGAGCTTATCCACTTCCTCGGCTATCGCCTGCTGCCTCTCCGGAGCATGACTTCAAATTTTCTCTTTCGTCGGTCGATGTTTTGGATCGACGGCCAGATGATGCTCCATGACTTCTGTGTCGATCCCCGACATGTCTGCTAGAACCCAAGCGAAAACGTCCGCATTCCTTTGTAGAAAATCAATGAGACGCGTCCGCACCTCCTCCCCTAGGTTGGAGCCGATCATTGCTACATGCTCCGCGTTCCCGTCGTTCAAAGGGATCGATACCAGATCTTCGATTGGGGCACCCCTCTCTTCGGTGAGGTCATCGCGAGTGTCCAGTCCATCGACGGGGCAGGAGTCAGATTGATCGCCTCTTTGCAAGGTTATATTATAGCAGTGTCTGGCCAGGGCTTGGTCTCCCCGGACCTCTCCGGTCCCCTGGTTGGTGGGGAACTTCAACTTCAAATGGTATGTCGATACGACGGCTCGAAGAGCATTGAGGCTAGGTCGGCCGAGGATTGCATTGTAGGCGGATGGTGCCTTCACCACCAAGAAATTCACCAGAGCCCTGGATTGCCTCGGATATTGACCCGCGGCTACAGTCAAAGTTATTATTCCTTCTGTTGGAACGGCGTCATCGGTAAACCCTACCAAGGGGGAGCTAATCGGTCTCAGATGACCGTCAAGAATGGATATTCTTGAAAAGGCATCGTAGAACAAGATGTCGGCCGAACTTCCATTATCGACAAGAATGCGACGGACGTCATAATTTGCTATATTCAAGGAAACTACGACCGCATCGTTATGAGGAAATTGGACTCCCCAAATGTCTTCTTCGGTAAAGGTTATGGGCTCTTCAGTCTTTTGTCGCTTGGGGGATACAGCCAGCATGTTGGTCATTTCCTGTCGGGATCCTTCCGAGATGGTATTGGCGGAATCCGTCAGAGGCCGATCGTCCGGCCGCTCCATGCTGGTGACCATAGCCGGAGAATGCGGGGCCCGAGAGACCAAAGGTGAGATCGGGGTCCAGGATACGGCAGCAGAGGCCGTGAGTAGCTGCGCAGATGCTTCGGAGAAGGCATCAGGCGAGGATCCCGTGGGGGAAAGAAGGAGTGGGTGCTGGAGAAGATGATCAGAGGCGGCCTCGTCGAGCGCTCCTTTAAGAACAAGGGCACTACAAAGGTTCAGCCCCTTCCTCTAGCGCCAATCCTGTTGGTGCAAAAATTCGCTTGCGTCGGAGAAGCTGGAGTTGAGGGAGTCGCAGTCGCCGTGGGGACCTGCAAAGGAAGTCTAAACCGGAGGTGGGGTTGCTCCGACAAGACCCTCCGACGCTCAAGTCAGTTCTCTGCCTCAACAAGAATGGAGTGCTCGAACGGAGAATTTAGCAGAGTTTTGAGGTAAAAAATAAGAGCTTATAGAATAACGTATCTGGGGTCCCCTTTTTATAGGCGGGGGGGCTCAACAGACTGATAGCGATGCCTGTAACCGTCTGGTAGTGGGCCGCCCAGAGTCAGGAGAAATTTATTGCGGAGGGTAGTGGAGTGGATCGTGGCTAGCGTCGTGGCTTGCCACGTGGAATTAGTTACGGGGGCTGGAGCGGCGTCCGCTGTCGTGACTCGTAAGGGAGCGGGGGACTCGCACAGAATCCGCCGTAGGGAGTGGAGCAGGGTCATGGCCGTTAACACAGCCTGTCAGGGAGTAATGGGGCTACGCAGGATCCGCCGCGGAGAGTGGAGCAGTGGTGTCCATTACTGTGGCTTGTCAAGGGATCCAGACTTGCTGGCCGAAGTTCGGTTGGAATCGGTAGCGAGGCCAGCGGCAGAAGTCGTGGACGGAGCCCGGCTCCCGTAGGAGTCCGGGCGAAGTCTTCTTTGTTGTAGAACTTGCAGATGGAGCCCGGCTCCCGTAGGAGTCCGGGCGAAGTCTTCTTTGTTGTAGAACTTGCGGACGGAGCCCGGCTCCCGTAGGAGTCTGGGCGAAGTCTTCTCTGTTGTAGAACTTACGGACGGAGCCCGGCTCTCGTAGGAGTCCGGGCGAAGTCTTCTCTGTTGTAGATCTTGCGGACGGTGCCCGGCTCCCGTAGGAGTCCGGGCGAAGTCTTCTCTGTTGTAGAACTTGTGGACGGAGCCCGGCTCCCGTAGGAGTCCGGGCGAAGTCTTCTCTGTTGTAGATCTTGCGGACGGAGCCCAGCTCCCGTAGGAGTCCGAGCGAAGTCTTCTCTGTTGTCAAAAAATGGAAGGGACTCGCGAGGGTCGACCCTGCCAAGAACTTCGGCCGAGGGTATTTTATGCCCAACAGTTCTAATGGCCTAGAAGTTGAAACAATATTTTTAGATTTGAATGAAACTCTTGTTTGTTTATCTAGTTGGCATGCATCACAAATTCTATCCTTTTCAAAATTTAATTTAGGTAAACCAATAACCAATTCCTTCTTAATGAGTTTTGAAAGTGAGTGTGTGCTAATATGTGCAAGCCTACGATGCCAAAGTTAACTAGTTTCATTAATCTTGACATTCAAGGATACTAGGCATTGCATGTTTATTTTGGATAGATCATTCAAATCTACCATATAAACATTGCCATGTCTATGCCCAACAAATTTAATGCCTTCATTAATAGGACTAGTTACAATGCAAACAGAAGATTCAAAAATAACTTTATATCCTTTATCATAAAATTGACTGATGCTTAATAAATTATATTTTAAACCATCTACTAATAAAATATTTTCAATAAACTTGGAGGGAGTGATACCAATGTTACCTATACCGATGATCTTTCCTTTGCCATTGTCTCCAAAGGTGACCATCCCTCCATTTTTAGTATCAAGTGTGATGAATTGGGATTCATCACCAGTCATGTGTCTCGAGCATCCGCTATCAAGATACCATTTTTGGTTTGCTCCTTGGGATGCTAGACACACTTGCAAGCAAAAGTCAAGTTTTTACTTTAGGTACCCAAGCTTTCTTGGATCCTTTTTGGTTAGTCACAATGGTTCCTTTTGGAATCCATATTTTCTTTGCATTAAAATTTGAGAAATTATTAGAGAGACAAGTGTATGACTTGTGACCTACTTTACCACATTTGAAGCAAGTAATGTTTGAAAACTTATTGTTTGATGAGTTTACATAGATATTTTTTAGAAACTTTTATTTCTTTAAGGGGTTGTAACCAAGACCAGTCTTATCATAAACAACCTTTTGATTTTCAAGAATCATATTAAGTTTATTAGAACTTAAAGTAAAATTTTCAACTATTGATTTTAGCTTGGCAATTTTATTCTTTAAGTTCAGATTTTCTTGAAGCAGGGTAGATTTTTCATTTGAAATGCTCTCATTTTGTTTTAGTAAAGATTGATTCTTTGATTTTAACTCTTTGTTCTTTACTCCTAGCTTCTTTAGTTCATCAATTAAATCATAAAAGGCTTCATGAAGTTCTTCAAAAGTAAAGTCAATAGGAGTTTCAAAATTTACCTCATTTTCATGTGCCATAAGGCACAAGTTGGCTTGTTCATTTGAGTCTTCTTCTTCAGAGCTTGACTCATCACTTCCACTCCAAGTAGCCATCAAGGCCTTCTTCTTGTACTTCTTGGGACCCTTCTTCAATTGTGGGCATTCAGACTTAAAATATCCTGATTTCTTGCATTCGTAGCAAATAAGGGGTTGGTCTTTATCCTTATTTTTGCTATATTTCCCTTTTGTGGGTGGCCTCTTCCTCATTCCTTGTTTCCTCTTTCTCAAAAATTTCTTAAACCTTCTAGTAATGAGAGCCATTTCTTCATCCTGCTCTTTATTTTCTGTATCATCAATTTCTTCTTCAAGTTGAGCCATGGATTTAAGGGCGATTGTCCTCTTCTTTTTGACTTCTTCTTCTTGGTGTTGTTTCATACTCAACTCATGTGTCATTAGTGATCCTAGAAGCTCTTCCAAGGGTAGGACGTTCAGATCCTTGGCTTCTTGGATAGCGATCACTTTGCATTCCCAAGTTCTTGGTAATGACCTAAGAATCTTCCTCACAAGGTCACTGTTAGAATAAGACTTACCAAGACTTTTCAGACCATTTATAATATCAGTAAAATGAGTAAACATTTCAGTTATAGATTCATCATGCTCCATTTTAAAAAGTTCATATTTATGTACGAGCATGTTAATTTTGAATTCTTTCAGTTGATTAGTTCCTTCATGAGTTACTTCGAATCTATCCCATATTTTCTTAGCAGACATGCATGTTGAAATATGATTGAATTCATTAGCATCTAGTGCACAATACAAAACATTCATGGATTTAGCATTTAGTTGGGCCATTTTCTTTTCAACCTCATCCCATTCTTTTTCGAGTTTGGTTGATTCCACACCATCGATAATTTTAGTGGGTGTGTGAGGGCCATTTATTATGATACTCCACATATCATAGTCAAGTACTTGAATGAAGATTTTCATCCGAACTTTCCAATAGGTATAGTTTGACCCATTGAAAAGTGGAGGTCGGTTAGTAGACTGTCCCTCGGCTAGAGAAGTGCCAACTTGAGTTGCCATAGATCTTTAGCTCTTTGATTGGTTAAATCAAAGTAGGGCTAGAGCACCAAGCTCTGATACCACTTGTTGCCCAGCTATGCAACCCAAGAGGAGGGGGTGAATTGGGTTTCTAAAAATTTTAAACTTAACTTACAACTTATGAAGATTATTTAACAATAGCAAGATAAGTAAGGAGAGTGTAATTGATTCAAGGCTAATGGTTGAATGCAAGAATGCAAGAGAATAAAGAAGTTCTAAAAGGAGAGCAATTAAGCACAACACAAACAAGAGGATTTATAGTAGTTCGGTGCCAACCTTACACCTACATCCACTCCCCAAGCTCTTATTTGGAAATTTCAATCCACTAAACTGTATTCAACTTGAATACACTCGTTGGAACCTCCGACTCTAGCTATCCCAAGCTAGAACACTTATTTTTTGGGTACAAGCCAACCTAATATAATCCGATTCAAGGTTCGGATCAACCTTCCCATATTTTGGAACCCTTCCAAAACAAAAACAATAACTCAAAAAGAGTATTACAATTAATTGCACAAAAATATAGATGAAGCTCCTTTAATGAGCGAATGAAGCTTTAAATACACATTACTCAAATAGAAGAAAGCTCTTTCTGATTTTCTCAAGGTGGTTGGAGACTTGAATGAGCACTTGAGGAGTTGGTGAACTTGAATTAAAAGCTTCTTGAATGCTTTAAGTGGGCTCTTGCTTAAGGTTGAAAAGAATGCTTGAAGAACCTTTTTCAAAAAATCTCTCTCTGTTTTCATTCCCTCCTTTAAGTCCTTTTTATAACTTCAAATAATGGTGGAGAGTAATCTGGACTGAAATAGAGCCGTTAGAGTACATTAAATGAGCATTAAATGCAATTGAAATGGGTTAAAAACTAGCCGTTGCGGAACTTTTCCGTCACAGGGGTCGACTCATAGGGTCGACTGGGTCGACCTCTGTGGAACAGAATAGAAAATGACTGTTCTGTAATTTCGGTCTGTAAAGCAGCAGAGGTCAACTCATAGGGTCGACTCATGTCAATGGGTCGACTTATAGGGTCGACTCACAAAGAGTGCCAGCCAAAATTTCAGCGTGCCGTTCAGCTCTTTAAGCCATGAGTCAACTCATGGGATCGACTCAAAAATAAAAATATGATTTTCTTGCAAAATATACTTCCAAAAATGTTGAAATTTTCTCCAGTAGACTGCACGTCTTTTGTTCTTGCTCTTGAGGCTTTTGAATCTGGTATTGATAAAATTAAGATTAAGACAGTTGGATGCCTTGTGAAAATTAAGATTAGCGCTACAGGTATTCTTCTTATCCTAATTTATATTTATTATGCTTTGATTATTATAGTCAAGAGTTTCTGGGCTTTAGGGCTTCCGGTGCATTGGGTGTTTTGAATGAAAATTTTAAACACCTAACCCTTCTGCTGTGCCACCGAAATCCAATAGTGGTATCAGAGCCTATCTTGATTTATATAATCAAATATTAAATTATTATCTTGATTGTGATCAAGCATGAGTTTTTGGTTTGGTTCAAGTCGGGTCAAGGGTTGAACCCGATTGAACATCCAAACCCTATCATGTCTTAGAGATATGTTTTAAACATAAAATGTATGATGTATGTATAAAATTTTCTTAGTAGCTTAGTACTCTAATTAGAGTTCATCACCAGGCCGTCCGGTCATAAGAGCAAGTAGGGTTCAGAGATCCTCTCTTCCTATTCTATAGGGTACTCTTATGGTGTGAAGGGGTGCCACTGTGATGTTCCAAGAAGAAGAACCATGAAAAGAGTGTTTTATATTCATGCATGTTATTAGAACTTGATGCATATATGATATGCTTGAAATATTTAGTTATAATCATATTGTATGATTCTGCTTCTATATCTTAGAGATATGATAAGATGCCATAATTAGTTGGTATGATTATTAAGATACAACTATTATAGTGCATTCTTCTGATAGATTGAATTAGAATGTGTTTGAGACCATTAAAGCCCTCATAAAAATCATATTAAGTCATAGTATTGTGAACCGAAGCTGACCTATTTTCTTGAATCGATTAATTAATTGATGTCTAAGGAGTGTTTCAAGTACGATGGTTTTTTAATTGATTCTGTTGCTGATCTGATCAATTTTTATTGATGTCTAAGAAAAGCAATGGGGGGACCTCCACCAATCTTAATACTTTTCTAGCCAATTAGATTAGTTTGAATCTTGAATGAAGGTAGCTTAGTATTTTAAATACTACTAAGGGCCTTCCTTCATGTTAGGTTAATGTTACATTATGAACTATGGCTAGTTTGTTGTGTTACCATAAGGCTTGTCATAAGGATTGATATAATATAATCCTGGTGCACAAAAGATGCTTACGGCAATTTTGAATATATTGCTTTATTGTGCTAACACAAGGATAATTATATTCAATTTTGACTGTATTGAAATGAAAGGTCTTACTTAACTAAAATATTATGGCTTGTTGTGTTAACACAAGGCTAATAATATTTTAAAAGCCAAGATAAAATATTGAGAATTGCATGAGATGTAATTGAAAAGAGTTTTCTACCTATAAACTCATAAGGGTTTGTTGTGTTAACACAAGATCATTATGAGGAATTAGGGTCTCAATTTCACTAAGATAAATATAAAATATATCTCGTTTACCATAGGAGAGGGCTATGGTATCTGATAAAATAGTGGGAGATATAACTAGTTTTAAAAGTCCTCATCTAGTTATGCATGTCAAACATAAGTGGTTTGCTTATACTATTATTTTATGTAGATTTAAGTCTACATTATGGCTTCTTTAGTTTCACCCCATGATATAATAAATAAAACTATATTGATCGATACAACTATGTGGATTGGTTGAGGAACTTACAAATTAGATTTATATCAGAAAAGAACTCCGATATTCAAGATATTTCTGACCCTAGATTGGTCAGTAATAATGAGAAGGTAATGATGTCCGTATGGATATTACTTGTGATAAATTTAAAAATTAGGAGTATAATTGCAAGAATAATCTTGTAAGATTGAAGTAGGGTGCAAGTGTCACACCAAAAGGTGTGTATATAATACAGACCTATTTTTTAATTGAGTGATTCAGATTCTGATATTTGGATATTAGATACCACCTATGGATCATACTTTTATAGTTTGTTACTGTAACTACAGAATATCAAAGATCTGAAAAGAGGTAACCTCGAGCTTTATGACGCAAGTGGAGAGTCCATTAGCGTAGAGGCTGTGGGAACCTATATGCTTGATTTACCTTCGGGCAAAATTTTAGAATTAAAAGACTGTTATTCATGCCAAAGGTCATTAGAAATATTATTTCTATACCTTTATTATTAAAACAAGATTATGAAATAAAGCTAATGGAAAATGGATACTCCATTTTTTTTTTCTAATAAATTTTATGATAGTGGTTATGTTGATAACAATCTTTTAATTCTTGCACTCAATAAAATATTTTTCATATTGAAAGAAATATGAAAATAAAGAGAGAAAATATGAATGTCACATATCTTTGGCATTGTCGCCTTGATCATATTAATGAGTCAAGGATAAACAAGTTATACAAAGAAGAATTCTTTGACCCAAATGATTATGAATCATTGAGAACTTATAAATCTTGTCTCATGGGTAAGATGACCAAGACTCCATTTTCTAGATATGGAGAGAAGATAAGTGAGTTGTTAGCTCTAGTACATATAGATGTATATGGACCGATAACAACTCAGGCCAGAAGAAGATACTCCGATCTTTACAGATAATTTATTAAGATTTGGATATGTGTATCTTATGAAACATAAATTCCAAGCTTTTGATAAGATCAAAGAGTACCAAGGTATGGTTGAGAAATAAACTGAAAAAAAAAGTATCAAGCTTTTTCAATCTGATCGAAGAGGAGAATACTTATCCATTGAATTTTTTGATCATCTTAAAAGTAAAGGTATTCTCTCTGAATGGATTCCTCCTAATATGCCTTAGTTAAATAGTGTAGCAGAAAGGAGAAATCGTACTATGATGGATATGATGCGGTCCATAATATGCTTCATTGATCTCTCAATATCTTTCTAGGGATAATATCCTAGAGACTACCACATATATATTAAACAGAATGCCTTCAAAGTCTGTTGCAAGTACTCCATATGAGATATGGAATAGAAGGAAGCCTAATCTTAAACATCTTAAGACTTTGGGCTGTCCTACTTATGTCAAAAATATTTTTTGGACATAAGCTTAGTGCTAGATCAGACAAGTGTAGGTTTGTAGATTATCTTAAAAAAATTAATGGATACTATTTCAACCATCCTACTGAACAAAAGGTATTTATTAGTAGGCACACCACTTTCTTGAAACATGAATTTATCCAAAAAGGAGGCAGTGGGAGGAATATTGAATTTATGAAAGTTCATGATCTACAAATCGATCCAGAAATACCAGTGGTTGGACCACAAGAAGATCCTCAATCAAAAGTATCTAAGGATGAGGTATATCCACTATACACACCTCCTCTCCGAAGGTCAGATAGAGTGCATCAAGCATCTCTGAGATATAATTTTGTTATTGAGAATAACAATTCTATCAACATCATTTAGAATGTTGATCCACTGACCTATTCGAAAGCTGTCATGAATAGAGACTCAAATAGATAACTGAAAGCTATGAAATCTGAGATGGACTCAATGAATACCAACCAAGTATAGATCTTGGTTGATGCACCTGAGGGTATGACCCCAATAGGGTACAAGTAGATCTTCAAAAGGAAGATCAAAGTAGATGGCCAAGTAGAAACCTATAAAGCTAGGTTAGTGGCAAATGTTTTCAGTCAAAGGCAAGGAATTGACTATGACGAAACCTTCTCACCAGTGGTTATGCTCAAGTCCATTTAGATTTTGCTTGCTATAGCAGCATACTATGATTATGAAATCTGATAGATGGATGTCAAGATCGATTTTCAATAGTAATCTAGAGGAAGAGGTCTATATGACTCAGCCAGAGAGATTTATCTCAAGTGGGAGAGCAAATCAAGTATGCAGGCTAATGAGATCCATCTATGGATCGAAGCAGATTTTGAGGAGCTGAAACATCCGATTTGATATAACAATCAAAGAGTTTGGCTTTATCAAAAATACGGATGAACCATATGTATATAAGAAGATAAGTGGGAGTGTTATTATCTTCTTGGTTCTGTATGTCGGTGACATACTGCTCAGTGGAAATGATATCCTAATGATGCAATCGGTCAAAACTTGGCTATCAAATAAGTTTTTCATAAAAGAGTTATGTGAAGCATCCCATATACTGGATATAAAGATCTATAGAGATAGATCTAAAAGGATGTTAGGCTTATCCTAGTCACAGTACATAGACCTCATATTAAAGAGATTTAATATGGAGGTAAGTAAGAAAGGTTACTTGTCTGTAAGTTATGGTATACGTCTCTCTAAGAAAATATGTCTTAAGACACCAGAAGAGAGAAAAAGAATGAATGAAATCTCTTTATGCTTCGGCTGTGAGATCAATTATGTATGCCATGCTATGTACCAAGCCTGATGTAGCTTATGCTTTGGGCATAGCTAGTAGATTTTAGGCTGATCTAAGGAAGGATAATTGGAAAGCAGATGATAGCAAGTCAATATCAGGGTATTTGTTTATCCTAATTAATGGGGCAGTGAGTTGGAAGAGTTCCAAACGGCAAATAGTAGCTGACTCAACTACTGAGCCAGAGTATGTTGCTGCTAGTGAAGCCATTAAGGAAGCTATCTAGATGAAGAAACTTATCATGGATTTAAGAGTCATTCCTAAGATTGAAGGATCGGTGTCACTCTATTTTTATAACACTGGGACCGTTATTCAAAATAAGAAACCTAGGTCTCATTATAGATCCAAGCACATCCTCAGACATTTCTATCTCGTTAAAGATAAGATGTTGTCTTTAAATGATTAGACAGAAAGAACAATATAGCAGATCTATTCATTAAAGCCATACCACAGTAGCTACATGATCGCCATCTTAATTGTATGAGATATAAAGGTGATTGGCTTTAGTGCAAGTGGAAGATTGAAAGAAGAGTGTCCTATAAGCCAATCATAAGTGTGTTGCGATGAGATTTTCTTTAAAATTTTTCAACTCATGAAATGATATTTATTATTTAAGATATTGATTCATCATATTAGCTACATCTTAATATATTTAAGATTATGATGAACCCCAAAAATTAGGATAATGGTTTTAAGAGACATGAATTGGTCATGCTAGTGAGACCTAAAATCCTAAAATCTTAATCTTAAATATTTTTGATCGTAGGAGCATTGAGTCGGAGATCAATATTTCAGATAGACTGGCACATCCTATGTATGCTCAATGGAGAGGATGGCAGATCTCACTAGCCACTTGTGTGAGACACTAATACAAGGATGTGGGTGCTCATTTAAGAAATGAGTCCACTGAATTGACTCGATGAAAGAGAATATCTAATGGAAGCCTTATTTGCATGTCAAAGATGGTTCTCTAAGTGGGAGTTGTGCAAGTGATCCTTAAACCTGAAACCATCATGGAATCTTGTGCACATGAACCTATATTTTAGTTCATACCCAGACATGGCATTAAGACATGTATGGGGTGTTCTGGATATGCTGGAGTGTGTATGAAGATTGTGAGTAGGTCAATATAGAATCGATCACTCCTAGTAAGAGGAGATCACATCCTATGTATTCTCAATCCTAGATGACTCAGAAAAGTCTTTTAGCCAAAAGCAGGAAGGAGATTAGAAAGAGTTTCTAATGCTTCTTCATTGGAGTCATTATTGATTAATTGAGAATCGATATGAATATGTATTTAAGTTTGACATGATTCCATACTCATGAACATATTCAGGGTGTAAGGATAATCGAAGGATTGAATTGCACGATAATTTGCTACTGAAGGGTAGATTTGATATTTTCATCAAATTTCACATCTTTTGGGTAGTCATGATATATTGCTAGACATCAATCTTGACTTGTAGGTTTTTGATCGAATTAAAGAGTTTAATTTAATTTCTAATTAGAAATGATTCTAATTATTGAACTCGGGTTAGCTCGATTGGACCAAAATCGATTAGATTAAAATCTAATCAAATTTGATCAACTTATATCTGAAGGAAAAATCACTTTTTTTCTTGTAGGATCTTCCAGATTTCATCAAATCTGAGATAGAATAATTTTAAAAAAAATTTATCCTATATTTATTTTAGATCTAAATATCTAGATCTAATTTTATTATTTGATATTAATTCTAAAATAAATCTAAAAGCATGAGGAAACATAAAATACCTTAAGGATAATCTGATTATCCTGTAGATGATCACAGCAAGCCTGAGGTTCTGATTTAGCCACGCAATCGTCTGACCTCTACCAGTATCCACTCGGGCAGGATCTAGATTGTCTTCTTCTTGCAAATCTCTTCTTTAAAAAATTAAGACTAAATCTGATTAGAAAGATCTTCAAAAGTCTTTCTGAAGTTGGAGCAGCAGTCTGTCGAAGAATTCTTGCAGCCTTCCTGTTCAAGGCATCACCATGCCTTAGACCTTTGCTAGATGGACATCCAACTCTTTGGATATGAAGAGGAGAGGGAGAGCTATAGTTGGGACATGGAGAAGAGGAAAGGAGGGGGCAGCTTTGATGGGTTTTGTGCAATCTCTTAAAATCCTAGGCGTAGATAGGGTTTATATAGACCCTGCTATGCTGCGTAGTGTTACATCATTCGACCAATCAAAAAATTTCAATAAATCCAAAAAAAATTTGATTAGTAGAGTGATGTCATCTGATCACATCAAATAAGAATCCCACCCTCTCTCAAAGAGTTGGTACCAACTTTGGATAAGCACAAAGGAAGGTTGGCGCCAACTAGTCCATCTTGATCAAGACTCTCCATCCTTATCCACTTGGGGCGCCCACTTAATCCAATTGGGCTCACGCCATAATCTGATTATGGTGCCCAATTTAATGTGATTTTGATATGTGGACACTACACAAAATTTCTCCAATGAGCTCTTGCCAAGAGGCCTTCAATTTAAGACCCATATGTCAACATTTGACAGATGTCCTAAAATAAAAATGGCAGGTGATAGGAATTAAAAGGTGTTATCTTAAATTCATCTCATGAATCAAGATAAGACTTTTCTGAGCTAGACAAGCTTCATTTAGACTGAGAAAAATTTTTTCAAGGTTCTCTGGGTGAGTCAAATCACATTTGGCTCGGTCGAGATAGAAAAGATAGCACGAGGAGAAAGTTAGGCTCAATCGTGTGCAAGCATGATTTTCTTGAACCTAATTGGATCTAATCCAAATCAATTGGGCTATCCTAATTGATGACATCCAGATCCTAATCCTTGTTAGTGTGACCCAGTAAGATTCAATTCTGTATGGTAATGAGACATGTCGTGATCTCATCATTGACATCATCGAAATTCTTTTCGATGGATCAGAACTCTTCTGATTCAGACAATTAGAATGATCGATCATCAAGATCATTCTAATTGCTTCCAAAATCTACTAGTGATATTTAGCAGTATATGGTGGCAACCCATCAGAACTGAAGATGAACCTCTCGGTGCAGCTACATGTGTGATTGAGTTTCTCTATCATTAGTTCCGACTGAATTAGGGTTAAGTTGAACTTGTCAAACCCAACATCAGTCATATGAATTAATTGATTGATCCAAGTTCGATGTGAAACCCTAATGAAAAACTCTTTTTCCATTATTTCACTCTACCATGGCCATGGGCTTAAGGACTCGATCTTTCGATCATCATAGGACTACTCCTCTCATCTACCGAGGTTGATAGATCCCATCTTGGTGCGACCTAGTTCCTACAATAAATATGCTACAGCCAACATACATCTCAGGGTTTCGAATGGTTAGGAGATCGAGCTATGGTGTAGTCAAACTATAACACACTCAAGGTGAACTGTCGATGCACCTCAGGTCAAAGAACTAGACACACAACTGCAGCATTGAGCTAGTCATTGACGAGAAGGTAGACTTCATTATGACTGCTCGAGGTGGTCATGCTCAGTACTCTCATTCTTAATGAATACCTGTACTTCACTTTGATGTCTCCATACTATAGACTCAAGACACATCTACCCTAAGGAAGCTGTAGGAACCAGATCTAGGGTTTCAGGGTTAGATCTTGAAACTTTTTCAAGATCATACAGCGGAAGACTAAAATAAATCAAAATTTATTTTTTAAAATCAGGGAATTTTTAGATCTAAGATCCTATTACATGATTATTACATAGCATTAAATCAGAAATTAAAATATATAAATATAGCATGAACTACATGTTGATGATATCAACATGTTTTTATACCACATCTAATGTATGTATTAAACAATAGATCAGATCTATTACCTTGCAAGTTAGATGCTCTAACCTCGCTGATCCGGACTTAAGGATGATGTTGCAAGCCGCACACATGTCCGACCTCTAAGAGTCGTCCACACGAGCCCACGAATCTCGATCAGAAGTCCTGCTTCAGGAAATCAGCACAGTATGCTAGTATTGTGCTGATCCTTCTTTGATGGTTGATCAGGTGCTTCCTTCTTCTTGATTTGGACTCTTCCAAAGATGGAAAGTAGAAAGAGGAGTTTCAGATCTGAGACACTCTCAGGAAACTCAAGATGGAGGGAGGAAAGATATGAAAACTAAAAAAACCCTAGAAGAAGACCCTCTTCTTCTTCACATTTTTCTCTCTAGACACCCTAACTTGCATCTTTTATATCTCCACGACCCAAAGGTATTTCTCTTTAATTTTTGGATGACACAAAGGTCTCTCAAATCTCTATCTTCTTCTATAATTTTATGAAGAAACTCATCTTATATAGAGAGATATGATAGAGTCCTTATCTAGGTCAAACACCTAGTCAAGGCTTATCCAAACATGGCAAGTTAAGGGGTGCCCAACTCTTGAGCACCTCCTCCATATTTTCGTGCATGGATCATCAGCAAAGGATGCACAATGTATACCCTAAAAGTCACAAAAATTCCAAAAAAAAATTTGGATAAATTTGGTGCAAAATTGAAAGAGTTTTGGATTTCTAAAACTCTATCTCATAGAATTCGAAATCCAAACTTATTCCTTTTTAATTTGATCCAAACCACCTTCCATGTAAGAAAGAAGAGAGGAGATATTTTGTGAATGTGGGAGAGATCTGGGAGAGGGCTTTTGTCATACAAAATAAGTGGAGATTGGCGTTGAATAAGAGAGAGGGTGTGGAGAAGGCTTATGTGGCGCAAGGTGGAATCCTAGTCTTACTAGGATTCTGTCTTATGACTTGTTTTAATTTGGTTTTCCAAACCAAATCAAATCAAAATTAGATCAACCCAATTAAAATAGGTCTTAACCCAATTAAGAATCTAAATTAATCAGATTAAATTAGATTTAAATCTGATTTAATTTTCTAATCAAATTAGAAATTAGATTGACCCAAGTCCTAGTTGAACTAGGACTAGTTTTTCCTTGCACTTGGCTTATCCAATAAATCAATTGGACTTGATCCAATCAAGTCCAAACTAAATCTAATTAAATTATATTTAATTAGACTTAATCTCAGTCCATTGGCTTAATCAAATTAAGCCAATTAGCAATCAAATTGCTAATCGATCCTCCTGCAACACTTGCACTGGGTTAAATGTCAATCGTATTGATCATTTAACCCTAGAACAATTCTTAATCATTGATCAACCATCCGATCGGATTATAAACTCTAATGTGTATGACCTCATAGGTCTGAACCTAAGCCGGTAGTATAAAAATAAATTTTTGTACCAATCGAAGTGACCATCTAGCAATGATACTCGACGATCGGATAGGTCGAATGTGTAGAACAACATCCTTAGAACCCATGCGGATATAGTTTTCATATAATTCATCTTCTTGATCAAAATGATCATAGGACACCCTAGAGTTCAACTGTCAACTCTGATTAGGTTGTCCACATTGTATTTCAAAATGTCAAATCCATCTAATGGATTACCATGGCCAAGGTTTTGCTAAATTGAAATACAGCGACTCATTCTTCTCCAACTTTTGGAGTGGTCAATCCCATCTCGATCACACTCTGACTTCGCAAGTACTTGGTTGTGCCCAGAAGCCTTTCGTTCCTGAATTAGAAATTTAGTTAGTCCAGTACCAAAGCATAATGAGTTGCTTGCAAGTCACTGAGGCGATCTCAAGTCTAAGGGACACTTATACCTATATCCCATCAGAGACATTCTCGACAGCAGAATGCTCTGGAGTTGGTCACGTTCAATGATGATGTACCCTTATATCTCTCCTGTATGTCATACCAGTATCTCCACACTCCTTGGTTAAGAGGACAACCAACCCATATGGCCTACAGCGACCTATGCTCGATAGAAGCTGTTGTCCTTATTAACAGTTTATCATTTGGTCGTGAACAGTTTTAAGGACTAATCGATAAATCCTCTCTTTATCGAACTTAAATAGTCCTAAGGACTTCATCATAACAACGGAGTTCATTAGAAGATGAAAGCTTATGATGAAGATGCCAAATATATTTTATTTATTAACAAATCAATTACAATACTTGGTTGCTCAACCGTCAACAGCTTGACGATTGGCTTTTTGGGACATATTTTCCAACAACTCCCACTTGTCCTAAAGCCACTCGGCACAGTATCTAATACCCATCGTCGACTTGTGGTTGTCGAACTCCTTTATCGCCAGGGCTTTAGTGAAGGGGTCGGTTAGGTTCTCCTTTCCGTCGATCTTCTAAAGGTCGACGTCACCTCGATCCACGTTCTCTCGGACCAGGTGGAAGCGGCGCAAGATGTGCTTCATCCGCTGATGTGCTTTGGGTTCCTTCACCTGAGCTATGGCACCAGTGCTGTCGTAGTAGAGCAGGACTGGACCATCGAGGGAGGGTGCTACTCCGAGCTCGTTGATGAATTTCCTCAGCCACACAGCTTCCTTCGCGACATCCGATGCTGCGATGTACTCTGCTTCACAAACAGAGTCCACCACAGTATGCTGCTTGGAACTCTTCCAGCAGATGGCTCCACCATTCAGAGTAAAGATATAATCTAACACGCTCCTGCTGTCATCATGGTCAGATTGAAAGCTAGAGTCTGTGAACCCCACAAGTTTCAGATCTGACTCACCATAAACCAACCATTGATCCTTAGTATTTCTCAAATACTTAAGGATGGCTTTAACTACTTTCCAGTGATTTTCTTCAGGATCAGATTGGTATCTACTCACTACTCCTAGTGAGTATGCCACATCTGGTCTTGTACATGTCATGGCGTACATGATAGATCCCACGGCTAAAGCATATGGGACTCTACTCATACGCTCTCTCTCTTCAGAAGTTGTCAGACAATCCTTCTTAGAGAGAGAAATTCCATGGCCTATCGGTAGATATTCCTTCTTGAAATTTTCCATGCTGAACCTCTTCAGCACAGTGTCTATGTACATGAACTGGGATAACCCAAGCATCCTTTTAGATCTATCCCTATAGATCTTCATCCCTAGGATGTAGGATGCTTCACCCAAATCCTTCATGGAGAACTGTGATGACAACCAAACTTTTATTCCCTGTAGTGTGGGGATATCATTCCCGATTAAGAGAATGTCATCCACGTACAAGATAAGGAATACCACAACTGGACCATTTGTCCATTTATAGATGCAGGGCTCTTCTCCATTCTTAATGAAGCCATACATTTTGATCACCTTATCAAAATGCATGTTCCAACTCCGAGAAGCTTGCTTCAGTCCATAAATGGATCTCTGAAGCTTGCACACCTTGGACTCATCTGTGGATGTAAACCCCTCAGGTTGTATCATATACACCTCTTCGGTCAGCTCTCCATTCAGGAAAACTGTCTTTACATCCATCTACCAGATCTCATAATCCAGATGGACAGCTATTGCAAGCATTATCCGAATAGATTTGAGCATTGCCACAGGAGAAAATATCTCGTCGTAGTCAATACCATAACGTTGACGATACCCCTTGGCAACCAGACGGGCTTTATAGGTCTCCACCTTTCCATCTGTGCCCCTCTTCCTTTTGAAGACCCATTTACACCCAATGGGTTTAACCCCTTCAGGTGGGTCAACCAATGTCCATACATCGTTGACCTTCATGGACTCCATTTCAGATTTCATGGCTTCAAGCCATTTCTTGAAATCAGGTCTCTGCATTGCATCCATATAGGTGATCGAATCCTCATTATTCTCATCAAGTTCGATGGGATCACCGTCCCGGATCAAGAAACTGTAGTATCTGTCCGGCTGACGCGGTACTCTATCGAATTGCCTTAATGGTGCAGGTACATTGAGCTTCGGATATGATCTAATCATATCAGACTTAGGTCCAGCTATTGGTGTCGGTCCTTCTACCTGTTGAACTTCATCAAGTTCAATCTTAGAGGAAACGGTTCCTTCACCAAGGAACTCCTTTTCTAAAAAGATTGCCTTAAGACTGACGAACACCTTTTGTTCATCAGTATGGTAGGAAAAATATCCTTTTGTCTCTTTGGGGTACCCTATGAATGAGCATTTGTCAGACCTAGGTCCAAGTTTGTCTGTGACTAATCGTTTGACATAGGCCGGGCACCCCCAGACCCTAAGATGTGAAAGTGTTGGCTTACGTCCCGTCCATATCTCATATGGAGTCTTAATTACAGACTTACTTGGAACCCTATTTAACAGATAACAGGCCGATTCGAGTGCATATCCCCAGAAGGATATCGACAAGCTAGCAAAACCCATCATGGATCGGACCATGTCTAACAGAGTCTGATTCCTCCTTTCAGACATACCATTATGCTGTGGTGTTCCTGGAGGAGTCCATTGGGAGAGAATCTCATTCTCTCCTAGATATGTGAGAAATTCACTAGAAAGGTATTCTCCTCCTCGATCAGATCGAAGAGTTTTAATACTCTTCCCAGTTTGTTTTTCTACTTCACTTCAGAATTGTTTGAACATTTCAAATGAATCTGACTTATGTTTCATCAGATAGACATATCCATATCAGGATAGGTCATCCGTGAAAGTTATGAAGTAGAAATATCCACCTCTAGCACTGGTGCTCATGGGCCCGCATACATCAGTATGTATTAGTCCCAAGAGCTCAGTAGCTCTCTCACCTTTTTCAGTAAAAGGTGACTTGGTCATTTTACCAAGAAGACAGGACTCACAGGTTGGAAGTGATTCACAATCACTGACTTCGAGGATTTCCTCTTGAGTCAACCTGTTTATTCTATTCTTGTTTATATGACCTAGCCTACAGTGCCATAAGTAGATATCTGATACACTATCTAATCTAGGGTGCTTGCCAGTAGAATAGACTCTTATCGGGCTTGATCTTTTTGGTCTGGCTCTGCACTGATGTCCCAGCTTGAACTTGCACCTTCTTCACTTTCTTCTTCTTGTTCTTCTTCCCTTTTCTTAAAAGGTCGAGAACCAGAAGACGAACCTCCCACTGAGTTCACCGACTCCTTGTGAAGTTGGTGATCCTTCTCAAAGTTCTGAAGCAACCCCAGTAACCCATGGTAGTTCTCTTCAGGCTTTGTCATTCTATAATGAGTGAGGAATGGGAGATAAGACTTGAGTAGCGAGTTCAGTATTGCATCTTTCCCAAGCTGCTCATGCAAGGGAAAGCCGAGCTTGCTCAATCGTTCTATCAGCTCGATCATGTACAATACATGATCAGTGACAGAGGCACCATCCCGCATTTTGGCGTTGAAGATGGCACAACTAGTCTTGTGCCTCTCCACGTCATCGGGTGTGCCAAAGGCATCCTCCAACACTTGAAGCATGTCCTTTGGCTGAGCTGTCTCGAATCTACGACTGAACTCATCGCTCATGGCAGCTAGCATGATACAGTACACCGTGGTCCGGTCACTGAGCCACTTCTGGTAAGTATCTCTGATTGTTCCACATGCATTGACAGCTGGCTCCTCAGGTGCAGGATCCATTATCACATATAGGATCCGTTCATACTCCAGGACTATCTTCAACTTTCGGTACCAGCTATCGAAGTTGGGTCCCACCAACTTATCATTGTCCAACAATGATCGGAGCGATAGGGAAGTGGCCATATTTGCATAAAGGAGAACCATAACCTAATTAGTAATTGATTCATTAAACCTAAAGATTTGGACTTTAATCAAAAAGTTTCTCCCACTATTTTATTCGAATTGGTAGCCTCTACCTCCAATTCGAGGAATTACCCTAATTCCTTAGTGGGTACTAGAATCCACTTAGACTGCACACAAGCCCAACTTTGGTTGGCCAACCTATGTACATCTAAGGGTAGGTTCATAACCAATTGTTTCTCTAAGTAATTTTTAGTAATTTTAATTTTGCCCCAGAAACCTAATCAGTAGGCTTTGGCCTCCACTGTAAGGATCCAGTTAGATCCAACCATTAACATGATCATACATGGTGTATCTAACCAACGAATGATTAAGCCCAACTTTGGTTGGCTCACCTAACCACCATTAGAGAGACACTTCCAAGTCGTCATATGATGAGTGATAATTCCATTAGTCAACAAGCACCAGGCCTTTGGGTCTGCAATGATTATTGAGTTAACAGACTCATTATCAAACACCTTAATGGGAGGCTATGACTCAGTTATCTCCATAACTTTATCATTTTAAAGACCTAATAATTTTAGAGGATTTAAATAATATAGAGGATGAGGTCAGATGAATCAGCTTATCATGATCCTCCCACTGGCTTCACCAAGTCAGCTTAAGGGAGACCACTAAAAGGGCTGGTCTAGGAGCACCTAAATCAGTCACACTGATATACCTAGCTGACATGGGTCAGCTCGAATAGTCAAGTGATCCGATCAAGACGTAATTTCATCAAGAGGCCAGGTAAGTTCGATCGGTGGGAGGGTCGGCCAAAGCTTGCCTTAGACACCATCAAAAATGGCCAGGTAAGCGGGCTCCCAATTAAAAACCACCGGTCTGGTTTACCTTAGACACCAACTGGTTTAATTAGTTTCGATTAGATCAACCTAACAGTTCGTGCTAGATCGCTTAGCCAAGAATCAAGTCCATTTGGTTCTCGTTAATGACATGGACTTGACCAACTACAACTATTGTAATTGATCTAGAGAATCCTTGACCTAATCTAAGACAACAATTGATTAGATTTAGTCAATTTTCTAATTAAATTCATCTTTAATCTAACCATAGGTCTAACCCAATTAATGGACCTAATTCCCACTAACCCATTAACCCAATGTGTTATGGTTTGTGTCTTAGGTTCTTCAATTCACAATCCTAAAACCTAATCAAACAACTTCTTAATTCTTAATTAAGTTTTGGGCTGAGGGTTGGGTTCGGTTTTTCAAAAATAATATTTATATTTGTAAAATAATTTTATAATATGATTCTACCAACCATATTGAATGTTTGATTCATAATCAAGATGCAAGTGAAATAAACATGAAACTACTTTAGATCTAATCTAAACAGGTTCATGTAATTGAAATAATTTCAACTTTAAATAATTTTTTTGCACAAAAATTATTAACAAAGAGATTTTATTTTAGATTTAAATATCTTTTAAATCTAATAAATCATAAATTTAATCTAGATCATATCTAATAAATTTATGATTAAAGATAGATCTACACAAACTAGGACAACCTTTGCACTGTAAGGGGTAAACCTTACAGCAGGACAACCTTGCAGTTCGTGATTGATCTAAAATTTTAATTTTAGATTTAATAATCAGATTATAAATTAGATCTAATCTAAAAAATAATCTAAGCATGTATAAATAATCATGTAATAAAGAACCTAGGCTCTGATACCAATTGTAGGAACCAGATCTAGGGTTTCAGGGTTAGATCTTGAAACTTTTTCAAGATCATACAGCGGAAGACTAAAATAAATCAAAATTTATTTTTTAAAATCAGAGAATCTCTATATCTAAGATCTTATTACATGATTATTACATAGTATTAAATCAAAAATTAAAATATATAAATATAGCATGAACTACATGTTGATCATATCAACATGTTTTTATACCACATCTAATGTATGTATTAAACAATAGATCAGATCTATTACCTTGCAAGTTAGATGCTCTAACCTCGCTGATCCGGGCTTAAGGATGATGTTGCAAGCCGCACATGCATCCGGCCCCTAGGATTCGTCCACACGAGCCCATGAATCTCGATCAGAAGTCCTGCTTCAGAAAATCAGCACAGTATGCTAGTACTGCGCTGATCCTTCTTTGATGGTTGATTAGGTACCTCCTTCTTCTTGATTTGGACTCTTCCAAAGATGGAAAGTAGAAGGAGGAGTTTCAGATCTGAGACACTCTTAGGAAACTCAAGATGGAGGGAGGAAAGATATGAAAACTAAAAAAACCCTAGAAGAAGATCCTCTTCTTCTTCACATTTTTCTCTCTAGACATCCTAACTTGTATCTTTTATATCTCCACGAACAAAAGGTATTTCTCTCTAATTTTTGGATGGCACAAAGTTCTCTCAATTTTTTGTCTTCTCATAAAATTTTATAAAGAAAATCGTCTTATATAGAAAGATATGATAGAGTCCTTGTCTAGGTCAACACCTAGTCAAGGCTTATCCAAACATGGCAAGTTAAGGGGCGCCCAACTCTTGAGCACCTCCTCCATATTTTTATGCATGGATTATCAGAAAAGGGTGCACAATATATACCCTAAAAGCCACAAAAATTTCAAAAAAAAATTTGGATAAATTCGGTGCAAAATTGAAAGAGTTTTGGATTTCTAAAACTCTATCTCATAGAATTCGAAATCCAAACTTATTCCTTTTTGATTTGATCCAAACCACCTTCCATGTAAGAAAAAAGAGAGGAGACCTTTTATGAATGTGGGAGAGATCTGGGAGAGGGCTTTTGTTGCACAAAATAAGTGGAGATTAGCGTTGAATAAGAGAGAGGGCGTGGAGAAGGCTTATGTGGCGCAAGGTGGAATCCTAGTCTTACTAGGATTCTGTCTTATGACTTGTTTTAATTTGATTTTTCAAACCAAATCAAATCAAAATTAGATCAACCCAATTAAAATAGATCTCAACCTAATTAAAAACCTAATTTAATTAGATTAAATTAGATTTAAATCTGATTTAATTTTCTAATCAAATTAGAAATTAGATTGACCCAAGTCCTAGTTGAGCTAGGACTACTTTTTTCTTGCACTTGGTTTATCCAATAAACCAATTGGACTTGATCCAATCAAGCCCAAACCAAATCTAATTAAATTATATTTAATTAGACTTAATCTCAGCCCATTGGCTTAATCAAATTAAGCCAATTAGCAATCGAATTGCTAATCGATCCTCCTGCAACACTTGCACTGTGTTAAATATCAATCGTATTGATCATTTAACCCTAGAACAATTCTTAATCATTGATCAACCATCCGATCGGATCATGAACTCTAATGTGTGTGACCTCATAGGTCCAAACCTAAGTCGGTAGCACAGAAATAAATTTTTGTACCAATCTAAGTGACCATCTAGCAATGATACTCGACGACCGGATAGGTCGAATGTGTAGAACAACATCCTTAGAACCCATGCGGATATAGTTTTCATATAATTCATCTCCTTGATCAAAATGATCATAGGACACCCCAGAGTTCAACTGTGAACTCTGATCAGGTTGTCCACATTGTATTTCAAAATATCAAATCCATCTAATGGATTACCCTGACCAAGGTTTTGCTAAATTGAAATACAGTGACTCATTCTTCTCCAACTCTTGGAGTGGTCAATCCCATCTCGATCACACTCTGACTTTGTAAGTACTTGATTGTGCCCAGAAGCCTTCTGTCCCTGAATTAGAAATTCAGTTAGTCCAGTACCGAAGCACAATGAGTTGCTTGCAAGTCACGAGGCGATCTCAAGTCTAAGGGACACTTATACCTATATCCCATCAGAGACATTCTCGACAGTAGAATGCTCTGGAGTTGGTCACGTTCAATGATGATGTACCCTTACATCTCACCTGTATGCCATACCAGTGTCTCCACACTTCTTGGTTAAGAGGACAACCAACCCATATGGCCTACAGTGATCTATGCTCGATAGAAGCTGTTGTCCTTATTAACAGCTTATCATTTGGTCGTGAATAGTTTTAAGGACTAATTGATAAATCCTCTCTTTATCGAACTTAAATAGTCCTAAAGATTTCATCATAACAATGGAGTTCATTAGAAGATGAAAGCTTATGATGAAGATGCCAAATATATTTTATTTATTAACAAATCAATTACAATACTTGGTTGCTCAACCATCAACAGCTTGACGATTGGCTTTTTGAGACACATTTCCCAACAGAAGCGATATACACCAACCTTCCGGATCGATCACCATCTTCGTGATGATCCTATGGTTAGGAGCTGTTTATGAGTTAGTTATATAAATTCATGCCTTAAATTTTTAACTCTTGAAAATATGAATTGACATTCCTGCTAACTCAAAGGATGTATCACAGACACAATGTACACAATGTGATAGAAGAATAATCCATTTATTGATTTATAGTCAAAATTACAAATTTGCCCTTAGATTTGTACAGGAATGTGTCAGCCAATCTGGCATCTAGGGCACACATCTAACAAACTCTCACTTGACCTAATGCCAATTGACTACATATCTAAGTCCCATCTTCTCAAGGTGGGCTTCGATCTTCTGCTGGCCCAATGGCTTTGTCAGTGGGTCTGCCATATTGTTTGTGGAGTCGACTCTCTCAACCTCAACATAATCTTTTTCGAGATAATCATGGATCAGATGGAATCATCGTTCGATATGCTTAGACTTCTGGTGAGATCTTGGCTCCTTAGCTAAGGCTATGGTGCCATTATTGTCGCAATAAAGAGGGATGGCATCTGATGACATCACTCCAAGCTTCACGGTAAACTTCTTGTACCAGAATACCTCCTTCATAGCTTTTGATGCAGCAATATACTCTGCCTTCATGGTGGAATCAGCAATCACCATCTGCTTGAAACTCTTTCAGCTAACTGCACCACCATTGCAAATGAATAGACTCCCAGATGTCAACTTTCGATCATCTATATCAGATATAAAGTTTGAGTCTGTATATCCTTAAATCTGGAGTTCTCCATTCTTCAAGACTAGAAACATATCCTTAGTCCTTCTCAAGTACTTAAAGATACATTTCACAGAAGTCCAGTGCTCTTCGCCTGGATTCGATTGATATCTGCTTGTGACACTCACAGCATAGGCTATATCAGGTCGTGTACATAGCATGGCATACATGAGGCTCCCTATTGCTGAAGCATAAGAGATTTTGCTCATGCGTTCAATCTCCTCAGGTGTGCTAGGGCACATCTTCTTGGAGAGATGAATGCCATGTCTAAAAGGTACTAAATCTCTTTTGGAGTTTTCCATACTAAACCTTTTTAGCACCTCCTCTATGTGCATCTTCTGTGAAAGTCCCAACATCCTATTTGGTCTATCTCTATAAACCTTAATACCCAGTATAAAGGATGCCTCTCCTAGATCTTTCATAGAGAACTCTTTAGACAACCATACTTTGACTGAGGTCAACATGAGAATGTCATTCCCAATTAGGAGGATGTCATCTATGTACAATATGAGGAAGACAACTGCGCTCCCACTAACCTTTTTGAATACACATGGTTCCTCCTCGTTCTTGATGAAACCAATTATTTTGATCACTTCATTGAAATGAGTATTCTAACTCCGAGATGCTTGCTTAAGTCCATAAATGGATCTTTGCAGCTTGCAGACCTTGTGATCATCATCACTAGATGTGAAATCAAGTGGCTGTTCCATATAGATATCTTCCTCAAGATGTCTATTTAAGAATACCATTTTCACATCCATCTGCCATATTTCATAATTGAAATAGGCTGCAACAGCAAGCAATGTGTGGATGGATTTTAGCATGGCTACAGGCGAGAAGGTATCCTGATAGTAAATACCTTCGTGCTGACTATAACCTTTCACTATGAGCCTAGCCTTGAATGTCTCTACATTCCCATCTACACCTATCTTTCTCTTGAAGATCCATTTACACCCAATAGGTACAATACCTTCAAGTAGATCTACCAAGGTCCAGATTTAGTTTGAGTGCATCGAGTCAATTTCTGATCTCATTGCCTCTAACCATTTCTCGGAGTTGATATCTGATATCGCCTCATCATAGGTCTTGGGATCATCACCATGAGCCCCATTTCTCATGAGGAACATTTCCTCTACATCATCCTGTATGGTATTTAAGTATCTTTCAGGAGGACAGGAAACCCTAGTCGATCTACGAGGTGGAAGAGGTTTTGTTAGGACTGGTTCTAATTGATTGGGTTCCTCAGGTTCTTTAGCTCATTGCTCTTGGGAGACATTCTTCTTGAGCTTAATTATTCTTTCGATGCCACCATCTTGAATAAACTATTTTTCAAAAAAAATAGTATTTCGACTCACAATCACATTGTGGTCTTGCGGAATATAGAAATACTATCCTAATGACTCTTTAGGATATCTTATGAATCGAGCTCTAAAAGACCTAAACTCTAACTTGTCTGCCTGCTATCTCTTAACATGAGCCAGACAACCCCAAATTCTGAGATGATTCAGATTTGACTTCTTACCATGCCATATCTCATACGGTGTGATAGGAACAGTTTTAGATGGAATCCTATTCAATACATATATTACTGTCATGAGACAATATCTCCAAAAAAATTCAGGAAGGTCCGTGAAGCTCATCATGGAATGGACCATATCTAATAGGGTCTGATTTCTCCATTCTGAAACCTCATTGAGTTGTGGCGTTCCAGGTGGAGTCCATTGAGAGACTATGCCATTAACCTTAAGATAGTCTAGGAACTCCTGACTAAGGTATTCACCTCCTCGATCTGATCGAAGAATCTTAATGGGCTTTCCTGTTTGTTTTTCTACTTCATATCTGAATTCTTTGAACTTTTCAAAAGCTTCAGACTTGTGTTTCATTAGAAACACATACTCGTACCTAGACATATCATCAGTAAAGATAATGAAGTAGACATAGTTGCCTCTAGCCGGCACATCAAATGGGCCGCACATATCCGTATGTACTAGGGCAAGTAGGTCTGTGGCCCTTTCCCCATATCCTACAAAAAGGAGTTTGGTTATTTTGCCTTGAAGGCATGATTCACAAACTGGATATGACTCGAAAGTCAACGGACTTAACAGCCTGAATTTCTCCAATTTGTTAACCCTGTCTTCCACTATATGACCTAGCCTTAGGTGCCACAGATACCTATCATTTAGACTATCTCTAGGCCTTTTAATTCCTATGGCATTCACATTTTGCTTGATATTAAATACAGATACATTAATATGTAGCTGATAGAGACCGTTAATAAGAAAATCATTTGCAACTTTATTATTTTTATAAAATATGTTACAATGGTCCTTATGAAAGCTAATCACATAGCCTTCTTGTGCTAAATATAAAATAGAAATCAAATTCCTGCTTGCTGCAGGCACATAATAACAATCTCTAAGAAATAAATCTAATTCTAATGGTAATCGCAGAGGGTAGGTTCCCACGGCCACAGCAGCAACTCTTGCCCCATTCTCGATCGTAGGATCATCTTCCCATCACTCAATCTCCTGCTCTCCTCAAGATCCTGCATAGAAGTACACAAATGAGCACTAGAACTAGAATCAAGCACCCAACTGGATGCAGAAGAAACTATAAGATTAGATTCTAAAATGAGCATACCTCCAAAAGGATCATCCTTTTTGTTCTTCAGGGTGGCCAGGTATTGAGGACAGCTCTGCTTCCAATGGCCATCGATTGACAGTGGAAATATTTTCTCTTTTCAGCAGCCTTCTTCTTCGATTCTGTCTTCTTCTTCTTTCCATCCACCTTCTACTTCTTTGCAGACTTTTTTTTCTTTCCAAAAGACTTTCTCTTGGAAGAAATCCGCTCCACAGTAAAAACTAAGCCTTTTGAACCCTTCATAGAAAGCTCAGCCGTAACCAGCATATTCATTAACTCGGTCAAGGTACACTGCATCTTATGCATATAGAAATTCATGATGAACTGACTGTATGCATCGGACAAGGATTGAAGGATCACATCAATCTGAAAATCCTTGTCTAAGATGATACCGAGCTTCTCAAGCTCCTCAAGATCCTTGATCATTGTCAAACAATGATCTTGGACTGATTGCCCACCACGCATTTTAGCCTTAAAAAGTCTTTGACAGACTTGATACTTGGCTGCGCGACTTTGTTCACCAAACAACTCTTGTAGGTGAGCCAACATTTGGTGGGTAGTTATAATATTCTCATGTTGGCGCTGCAAGTCATCAGACATTGCACCCAACATGTAGTACCTTGCTTTGTTATCATCATCCGTCCACTTTTTCAGAGACGCTCTCTGTTCAGCAGTCGGACGTGCTGGCATGGCAGGTAGGTCCTGATCCAAGACATGGGTCAATTTTTTGAAATGCAGAATAATTCTGTAGTTCCTTAATCAGTCCTTGAAATTGGGTCCAGTCAATCTGTGGGTGTCTAGTATTTTGATTAGGGGGTTGGATGCAGACATATTTCTTGTAGAGAGTCAAAAATTTCTAGTTAGATTTTGTAATCAGACTTAACCAATTTATTTAGGAGTTTCATTTTTAAACAAATTAGGCTCCCACTAGTTTTTCAGATCCCTACACTCCCTTGGTAGAGATGTGAAAATCTTCATGATTAGTGATTTCTAGTGAGTGGTGCGGTCTCACTGACTGGCTCACCATCTCACCTAACAGTTATTGGTGATGGATCAACCGATGAGTGGACAACTCTTGTCCAATGATTCTCTAATCATGGTGCACCCAAAACTTTGTCTCTAATTCATGAAGTTCACCGTGCCCAAAATATTGCTCCAATCCTTAGTTAAGTCAAACTCACTATTTGCATAAACTAGATTCTTGATTGGGTCCCTCACCGTATCCGAAATATTAAGCCCAACCCATCCTCTAATTCGTAGCATCCAATGCCTAATGGACATGGTTGCATCTTCCCGGTGCAACTGAGTCACTGTATCCAGTCGAGAACAATCAACCCCGAGAAGGACCCGCACATCCACAATGGTGGAAGACCTAGACTTAATATTTTCTTAGGAAGATTTGATTTAGGTCTCTTTAAACTTGGCTTGATATAGTCATAACAATTATGACTAACCTAGTGGCATGGGTTAGCTCAAATTGTTAGCCACCTCTAATCAGAATTGGGTCGACACATATGGCCAGGTAAGTGAGACCGATGGAAGGGATATGTCATTAACTCGACAAGAATGCATTCGAGTCAAGTAGCTTCCAATTAAAAATCAATCGGTCGCATCTGCCCAACTTACCTTAGACACCAAATTATCGAACCAGAACTAATTGGGTTAGCCTACAATCCAGGCTCTAACCACTGAGCCAAGTTAGGTCTTAACTTGATCGAGTCACATCTAAATGTGATTCAACCTTGATCCAGACTTAATCCTGTTAGGCTGGTCAATTATTAGCTTTCATGATCCCATCTAACCAACTGTTGATTCGGTTTGATCAACCGTTCGACCTAATTGAGCTACCCAAGTCCGAACCCAATTTTATGAAAATGACTTAGATCTGAAATTTTTAATTTTAGATCTAATTTAATTTTATAAGCTTAATTCATTAATTAAGTCTTGGGTTCATAAACAAAATATGTAAAATAAATCCTAAGATTTTAGGATCTAGGGTTTTGCAGAAAAGTAAGTTTTTGATTTCTGATTAAGGATGAACACACCCGTATATGTCATAAGAACACCCATTGAATGGAAGGAGAGGACTTTTAAATCCTACTTTATTCTTATGATCGGACGGCCATGAAGAACACCTTAATCAGAAATATAAATTTAACTACAAAACTAGTTAGATCTAAATTTATATATCACATATATAATTTAAGATCTAACTAATACATACTTTGCATACATCTCATGTATCAAAAATTGATCTAATTAACATACTTTTAGATTTAATACATCACATGTAATATCTAAAAAATAAAATTTAAATTAAACTATTCAACATAAAATTTATTCTAGACAGTTACTAGAATAATTCTACAACTAGTCTAGGCATGCAACAAATCAATCTTATGTATTATCTAAATTTTTATTTTTTATTTTTAATCTGAATATAATATTTATATCATCAAAAAATAAAAAATAAATTAGATTTAAATTATATTTTAAGCTCATTAAAATATAAACTTATAAGACTATTCATAGATCAAACTATACTTAGTCTAGTCATGCATCTCATGCATGTTAGATCTTCTCAGATTTAATTTTAAATATTTTGATTTCAGATCCTATTACATCTGATGTAATATCTAAAATCTATTAATATCAGATAAATTAAAAATAAAATTAGATCTAAATTAGATCTAAAACTGAGTCATGAACCTGGCTCTGATACCAGTTAAAAGAAAAATCACCTTTTTTTTTGTAGGATCTTCCAGATTTCATCAAATCTGAGGTGGAATAATTTAAAAAAAAAATTATCCTATATTTATTTTAGATTTAAATCTTTAGATCTAATTTTATTATCTGATATTAATTATAAAATAAATCTAAAAGCATAATAAAATATGAAATACCTCAAGGGTAATCTGATTACCCTGTAGATGATCGTAGCAAGCCTAAGGTTCTGATTTAGCCACGCAATCGTCTGGCCTCTATCAGTATCCACTCAGGTAAGATCTAGATCATCTTCTCCTCATGAATCTCTACTCTAAAAAATTAGAACTAAATCTGATTAGGAAGATCTTCAAAAGTCTTCCTGAAGTTGGAGCAGCAGTCTATCAAAGAAGTCCTGCAGCCTTCCTGTTCAAGGCATCACCATGCCTTAGACCTTTACCAGATGGACGTCCAACTCCTTGGACGTGAAAAAGAGAAGGAGAGCTACAGTTGGGATATAGAGAAGAAAAAAGGGGGTGGCAGCTTTGATGGGTTTTGTGCAATCTCTTAAAACCCTAGGCGCAGACAGGGTTTATATAGACCCTGCTGCGCTGCGCAGTGCCACATCATTCGACCAATCAAAAAATTCCAATAAATCCAAAAAAATTTTTATTGGTGGAGTGATGTTATTTGATCACATTAGATAAGAACCCCACCCTCTCTCCAAGAGTTGGTGCCAACTTTGGATAAGCACAAACGAAGGTTGGCGCCAACTAGTCCATGTTGATCAAGACTCTCCATCCTTATCCACTTGGGGCGCCCATGTAATCTAATTGGGCTCACACCATAATCTGATTATGGTACCCAATTTAATGTGGTTTTGGCATGTGGACACTCTACAAAATTCCTCCAATGAGCGCTTGCCAAGAGGCCTTCAGTTTAAGATTTATATGTCAACATTTGACAGATGTTCTAAAATGAAAATGGCAGATGACAGGAATTAGCAGGTGTTGTCTTAAATTCATCTCATGAATTAAGACAAGACTTTTTTGAGCTGGACAAGCTTCATTTAGACTGAGAGAAATCTTCTCAAGGTTCTCTGGATGAGTCAAATCACATTTGGCTCAGTCGAGACAGAAAGGATTGTACGAGGAGAAAGTTAGGCTCAATCATGTGCTAGCACAATTTTCTTGAACCTAATTGGATCTAATCCAAATCAATTGGGCTATCCCAATTGATGACATCTAGATTCTAACCCTTGTTAGTGTGACCCAGTTAGGTTCAATTCTGTATGGTAATGAGATATATCGTGATCTCATCATCGACATCATTGAAATTCCTTTCGATGGATCAGAACTCTTCTGATTTAGACAATTAGAATGATCGATCATTAAGATCATTTTAACTACTCTCAAAATCTATCAGTGACACCTAGCAGTATATGGTGGCAACCTATCAGAACTGAAGATGAACCCCTCGGTGCAGCTACTTGTGTGATTGAGTTCCTCTATCATGAGTCTCGACTGAATTAGGGTTAAGATGAACTCGTCAAACCCAACATCAGTCATATGAATTAATCGATCGATCCGAGTCCGATGTGAAACTCTAATGAAAAACTCTTTTTTCATTATTTCACTCTGCCATGGCCATGGGCTTAAGGACTCGATCTTTCAATCATCATAGGACTACTCCTCTCATCTACCGAGGTTGATAGATCCCATCTTGGTGCGACCTAGTTCCTACAATGAATATGCTACAGCCAACATACACCTTAGAATTCTGAATGACTAGGAGATCGAGTTATGGTATAGTCAAACTATAACACACTCAAGGTGAACTGTCGATGTACCTCAGGTCAAAGAACTAGACACACAACTGCAGTATCGAGCTAGTCATCGACGAGAAGGTAGACTTCCTTATGACTACTCGAGGTGGTCACGCTCAGTACTCTCATTCTCAATGAATATCTGTACTTCACTTCGGTGTCTCCACATCATAGACTCAAGACACATCTACCCTAAGAAAGCGATGTACACCAACCTTTCGGATCGATCACCATCCTTGTGATGATCCTATGGTTAGGAGCTGTTTATGAGTTAGTTATGTAAATTCATATCTTAAATTTTCAACTCTTGAAAATATGAATTGACATTCCTACTAACTCAAAGGATGTATCATAGATACAATGTACACAATGTGATAGAAGAATAACCCATTTATTGATTTATAGTCAAAATTACAAATTTGCCTTTAGATTTGTACAGGAATGTGTCAGCCAATTTGGCATCTAGGGCACACATCTAACAATACCCATACCTACTACTAGCTAGATGTGAAATCTAATGGGTCACACACATATAAAAATTAGCCAAGGATCCTTTTGAAAAAGGTTGATTGGAATTTTGGATTCAATCAGGGTTCCGGTAAGCATGTTAGCACGTGTGGAAATCCTTGCTCTTTTGGAGACCAATTTGGTCCCATCCCTTGCTAATTAGCTAGCTCAATTTGATAGATATTTGGATCAGGTCATATTATTTAGAAGCAATCCAAATTAGGGCACCACATCCCATGTTAACACCAATTATGAAGAGTCCAAGTTGTGGTGGACTCTTGGTGCAAAACAGGTTCTCCGTACAAGTATTGGCGTGGGCAGAAAAAAATATTATTTTTTGTGAGATTAAAATATGTATGGTAGCCCACATCATCCTCCATCTTTTGGTACATATCTCAAATCATGAGATATATTTTTTCTAGAATTTTTGGGGAAGAGAAAAAATTAGAAAAAGAAGGATGTCTCGCACGTGTGCGCGCAGAAGCATCGCATCTCTCTGTGATTTGGAGAGTCCTTATCCCTATCAAATGCTTTCAGATTAGAATAATTTTTGGTGATAACTTTCTAAATTTGATAGGCTATATTTGATAATTTTTTTGGAATTTTTGCAAACTTATCTAGATACCAAATGGATGCCATAAGTCTGTCCTAATGCTTACACATGCGGTGATCAGCACTTGCATGAAGAGGTGCAAGGATAGCATCCTTTTGTGAGACTTTTATTATCACTTTAATTTTTTCGAATCTAGATTGAATCTCCAATCTACATGGATTTTTGAGAATTTTTCTGATTTGAGAAGGGATGTGAAAATATCCCTTCTTTGGTTGTATGCGTGCAGACTAGGGTGCTGATCGACGTATCATGGATAAGAGTCCTTCTGCTTGAAGGAACTCTTATCTCTGATAATCAGATCAGATATGCCTTTTGGATAAGGCATGTCCCTCTCTTTTGGCATCCCTCTGGTGGCTATAAATAGGCTGGGGTGCTAGGTATCCGAGGAATCAAAGTGGAGTTTTCAATTTCTCTTCTGTTGCTCTCTTTTCTTTCTTACAACCTATCTTAGTTTTAGGACAAGGCTTTGGGATTTAAGACAAAGCCTTATCTGGTCCTAACAAGGGTTGTAAGGATCCTAAAGAAGGAGAATCAAAAGTTCAGAGGAGGTTCTAAGAGGGTGAGGTCAGGTTCTTGAAGAAACTTGATCGGTACGAGGCTACTCGAGTTCTAGGGGCTAGAACTCTTGAAGTAAGGTGAAGGAGGAGGGCTGTCTTTGGTTCAATTTCCTTGTGGATCACCATTGGAGGGCAGACACTTGAACATCTTATAAAAATTAGAATGAGCACTATAGGTATTCTTCTTATCCTAATTTATATTTATTATACGTTGATTATTATAGTCAAGAGTTTCTGGGCATTAGGGCTTCCGATTTATTGGGTGTTTTGAATGAAAATTTTAAACACCTAACCCTTCCACTATGCCACCAAAATCTAATAGTGGTATCAGAGCCTATCTTGATTTATATAACCAAATATTAAATTATTATCTTGATTATGATCAAGCATGAGTTTTTGGTTTGGTTCAAGTCAGGTCAAGGGTTGAACCCGATTGAACATCCAAACCCTATTATGTCTTAGAAATATGTTTTAAACATAAAATGCATGATGTATGTGTAGAATTTTCTTAGTAGCTTAGTACTCTAATTGAAGTTCATCACCAGACCGTCTGGTCATAAGAGCAAGTAGGGTTCAGAGACCCTCTCTTCCTATTCAATAGGGTACTCTTATGGCGTGAAGGGGTGCCACCGTGATGTTCCAAGAAGAAGAATCACGAAAAGAGTATTTTATATTCATGCATGTTATTAGAACTTCATGCATATATGATATGCTTGAGATATTTAGTTATAATCATATTGTATGATTCTGCTTCCATATCTTAGAGATATGATAAGATGCCATAATTAGTTGTTATGATTATTAAGATACAACTATTATAGTGCATTCTTGTGATAGATTGAATTAGAATGTATTTGAGATCATTAAAGCCCTTATAAAAATCATATTAAGATATAGTATTGTAAACTGAAGCTAACCTATTTTTTTGAATCGATTAATTAATTGGTGTCTAAGGAGTATTTCAAGTGCGATGGTTATTTAATTAGTTCCGTTGCTGATTTGACTAATTTTTATTGGTGTTTAAGAAAAGCAATGGGGGACCCCCACCAATCTTAACACTTTTCTGGCCAATTAGATTAGTTTGAATCTTGAATGAAGGTAGCTTAGTGTTTTAAACACTACTAAGGGCCTTCCTTCATGCTAGGTTAATGTTACATCATGAACTATAGCTAGTTTGTTGTGTTACCATAAGGCTTGTCATAAGGATTGATATAATATAATCCAGGTGCATAAAAGATACTTACGATAATTTTGGATATACTATTTTATTGTGCTAATACAAAGGCAATTATATTCGATTTTGACTATATTGAAATGAAGGGTCTTACTTAACTAAAATATTATAGCTTGTTGTGTTAACACAAGGCTAATAATATTTTAGAGGCCAAGATAAAATATTGAGAATTGCATGAGATGTAATTGGAAAGAGTTTCCTATCTATAAACTCATAAGGGTTTGTTGTGTTAATACAAGATTGTTATGAAGAATTAGGGTCTCAATTCTACTAAGATAAATATAAAATATATCTCGTTTACCATAGGAGAGGGCTATGGTATCTGATAAAATAGTAAGAGATATAACTAGTTTTAAAAGTCCTCATCTAGTTATGCATGTCAAACATGAGTGGTCTGCTTATACTATTGTTTTATGTAGATTTAAGTCTACATTATGGCTTCTTTATTTTCACCCCATGATATAATAAATAAAACTATATTGACCGATACAACTATGTGGATTGGTTAAGGAACTTACAAATTAGGTATATATCAGAAAAAAACTTCGATATTCTGGATATTTTTGATCCTAGATTGGTCAGTAATAATGAGAAGATAATGATGTCCGTATGGATATTATTTGTGGCAAATTTTAAAATTGAGAGTATAATTGCAAGAACAATCTTGTAAGATTGAAGTAGTGTGCAAGTGTAATACCAAAAGGTGTGTATATGATACAGACTTATTTTTCAATTGAATGATTCAGACTCTGATATTTGGGTATTGGATACCACCTGTGGATCGTACTTTTGTAGTTAGTTACTGTAACTATAGAATATCAAAGATCTGAAAAGAGGTAACCTCGAGCTTTATGACGCAAGTGGAGAGTCCATTAGCGCAGAGGCTGTGGGAACCTGTATGCTTGATTTATCTTCGGGCAAAATTTTAGAATTAAAAGACTGTTATTCATGCCAAAGGTCATTAGAAATATTATTTCTATACCTTTGTTATTAAAACAAGGTTATGAAATAAAGTTAATAGAAAATGGATACTTTATTTTTTTTTCTAATAAATTTTATGACAGTGATTATATTGATAACAATCTTTTAATTCTTGCACTCAATAAAATATTTTTTATATTAAAAGAAATATGAAAAGAAAGAAGAAAAATATGAATGTCACATATCTCTGGCATTGTCGTCTTGGTCATATTAGTGAGTCAAGGATAAACAAATTATACAAAGAAGAATTTTTTGACCCAAATGATTATGAATCATTAGAAACTTATAAATCTTGTCTCATGGATAAGATGACCAAAACTCTATTTTTTGGATATAGAGAGAGGACAAGTGAGTTGTTAGCTCTAGTACTTATAGATGAATATGGATCAATAATAACTCAGGCCAGAAGAAGATACTCCGATCTTTACAGATGATTTATTAAGGTTCAGATATGTGTATCTTATGAAACATAAATTTGAAGCTTTTGATAAGTTCATGGAGTACCAAGATATGGTCGAGAAATAAACTGAAAAAAAAAGTATCGAGCTTCTTCGATCTGATCGAGGAAGAGAATACTTATCCATTGAATTTCTTGATCATCTTAAAAGTAAAGGTATTCTCTCTGAATGGATCCCTCCTAATATGCCTCAGTTAAATGGTGTAGCAGAAAGGAGAAATCGTACTGTGATGGATATGATGCGGTCTATAATATGCTTCATTGATCTCCCAATATCTTTCTAGGGATAATGCCCTAGAGACTGCAACATATATATTAAACAAAATGCCTTCAAAGTCTGTTGCAAGCACTTCATATAAGATATGGAATGGAAGGAAGCCTAATCTTAAACATCTTAAGACTTTGGGCTGTCATACTTATGTCAAAAATATTTTTTGTACATAAGCTTAGTGCTAGATCAGACAAGTGTAGGTTTGTAGATTATCTTAAGAAAATTAATGGATACTATTTCAGCCATCTTACTGAACAAAAGGTGTTTATTAGTAGGCACGCCACTTTTTTGAAACATGAATTTATCCAAGAAGGAGGCAGTGGGAGGAATATTGAATTTATGAAAGTTCATGATCTACAAATCGATCCAGAAATATTAGTGGTTGGACCACAAGAAGATCCTCAATCAAAAGTATCTAAGGATGAGGTATATCCACTATACACACCTCCTCTTCGAAGGTCAGATAGAGTGCGTCAAGCATCTCTGAGATATAATTTTATCATTGAGAATAACAATTCTATCAACATCATTTAGAATGTTGATCCACTGACCTATTCGAAAACTGTCATGAATAGAGACTCAAATAGATAACTGAAAGCTATGAAATCTGAGATGGACTCGATGAATACTAACAAAGTGTAGACCTTAGTTGATGCACCTGAGGGTGTGACCCCAATAGGGTACAAGTGGATCTTCAAAAGGAAGATCAAAGTAGATGGCCAAGTAGAAACCTATAAAGCTAGGTTAGTGGCAAAGGTTTTCAGTCAAAGGCAAGGAATTGACTATGATGAAACCTTCTCACCAGTGATTATACTCAAGTCCATCCAGATTTTGCTTACTATAGCAGCATACTATGATTATGAAATCTGATAGATGGATGTCAAGATCAATTTTCAGTAGTAATCTAGAGGAAGAGGTCTATATGACTCAGCCAGAGAGATTTATCTCAAGTGGGAGAGCAAATCAAGTATGCAGGCTAATGAGATCCATCTATAGATCGAAGCAGATTTTGAAGAGCTGGAACATCTGATTTGATATGACAGTGAAAGAGTTTAGCTTTATCAAAAATATGGATGAACCATGTGTATATAAGAAAACAAGTGGGAGTGTTATTGTCTTCTTAGTTCTGTATGTCGGTGACATACTGCTCATTGGAAATGATATCCCAATGATGCAATCGATCAAAACTTGGCTATCAAATAAGTTTTTCATAAAAGACTAGGGTGAAGCATCCTATATACTGGGTATAAAGATCTATAGAGATAGATCTAAAAGGATGTTAGGCTTATCCCAGTCACGGTATATAGACCTCATATTAAAGAGATTTAATACGGAGGTAAGTAAGAAAGGTTACTTGTCTGTAAGTTATGGTATACGTCTCTCTAAGAAAATATGTCTTAAGACATCAGAAGAGAGGAAAAGGATGAATGAAATCTCTTATGCTTCGACTGTGGGATCAATTATGTATGCCATGCTATGTACCAGCCTAATGTAGCTTATGCTTTGGACATAGCTAGTAGATTTCAGGCTGATCTAAAGAAGGATCATTGGAAAGCAGATGATAGCAAGTTAATATCAGGGTATGTGTTTATCCTAATTAATGGGGCAGTGAGCTGGAAGAGTTTCAAATAGTAGATAGTAGCTGACTCAACTACTGAGCCAGAGTATGTTGCTGCTAATGAAGCTATTAAGGAAGCTGTCTGGATGAAGAAACTCATCATGGATTTAAGAGTCATTTCTAAGATCGAAAGATCGGTGTCACTCTATTTTTATAACACTGGGACCATTATTCAAAATAAGGAACTTAGGTCTCATTATAGATCCAAGCACATCCTCAGACATTTCCATCTCGTTAAAGATAAGATGTTGTCTTTGAATGATTAGACAGAAAGAACAATATAGCAGATCTATTCATTAAGGCCATACCACAGTAGCTATATGATCGCCATCTTAATTGTATGAGATACAAAGATGATTGGCTTTAGTGCAAGTAAGAGATTGAAAGAAGAGTACCCTATAAGCCAATCGTAAGTGTGTTGCGATGGGACTTTCTTTAAAATTTTTCAACTCATGAAACGATATTTATTATTTGAGACGTTGATTCATCATATTAGCTGCATCTTAATATATCTAAGATTATGATGAACCCCAAAGATTAGGATAATGGTTTTAGGAGATATGAATGGGTCATGCTAGTGAGACCTAAAATTTTAATCTTAAATATTCTTGGTCGTAGGAGCATTGAGTCAGAGATCAATGTTCCAGATAGATTGACACATCCTATGTATGCTCAATAGAGAGGGTAGCAGATCTCACTAGCCACTTGTGTGAGACACTAATACAAGGATGTGGGTGCTCATTTGAGAAATGAGTCCACTGAATTGACTCGATGAAAGAGAACATCTAATGGAAGCCTTATTTGCATGTTAAAGATGGTTCTCTAAGTAGGAGTTGTGCAAGTGACCTTAGACCTGAAACCATCATGAAATCTTGTGCGCATGAATCCATATTTTGGTTCATACCCAGACATGGCATTAAGATATGTACAGGGTGTTTTGGATATGGTGGAGTGTGTATGAAGGTTGTGAGTAGGTGAATATAGAATCGATCACTCCTAGTAAGAAGAGATCGCATCCTGTGTATTCTCAATCCTAGATGACTCAGAAAAATCTTTTGGCCAAAAGCAGGAAGAAGATTAGAAAGAGTTTCTAATATTTTTTCATTAGAGTCGTTATTAGTTAATTGAGAATCGACATGAATATGTGTTTGAGTTTGACATGATTCCATACTCATGAACATATTCAGGATGCAAGGATGATCGAAGGATTGAATTGCACAGTAATTTGCCATTGAAGGGTAGATTTGATATTTTTATCAAATTTTATATCTTTTGAATAGTCATGATATATTGCTAGATATCAATCTTGACTTGTAGATTTTTGATCAAATTAAAGAGTTTAATTCGATTGCCAATTAGAAATGATTCTAATTATTGAACTTGGGTTAGCTCGATTGGACCAAAATCGATTAGATTGAAATCTAATCAAATTTGATCAACTTATACCCAGACTTACTACAGACTAGATATAAAATCTAATGGGTCACATACATATAGAAATTGGCCAAGGATCCTTTTGAAAAAGATTGATTGGAATTTTGGATTCAATCAGGGTTCCGGTAAGCATGCTAGCACGTGTGGAAATCCTTGCCCTTTTGGAGACCAATTTGGTCCCATCCCTTGCTAATTAGCTAGCCCAATTTGGTAGATATTTGGGTCAGATCATATCACTTAGAAACAATCTAAATTAGGGCACTACATCCCATGTTAACACCAATTATGAAGGGTCCAAGTTGTGGTGGACTCTTGGTGCAAAACAGGTTCTGCATACAAGTGTTGGCGTGGGTAGAAGAAAAAATATTATTTTTTATGGGATTAAAATATGTGTGATAGCCCACATCATCCTCCATCCTCTGGTACATATCTCAAAGTATGAGATATATTTTTTCTAGAATTTTTGGGAAAGTGAAAAAATTAGAAAAAGAAGGATGTCTCGTGCGCGCGCGCAGAAGCATTGCGTCACTCTATGATTTGGAGAGTTCTTCTCTCTATCAAATACTTTCAAATTAGAATTAATTTTTGTGATAATATTCTATATTTGATAATCTATGTTTGATAATTTTTTTGAAATTTTTCCAGACTTATCTGGATGCCAAAAAAATGCCATAAGTCAGTCCTAATGCTTGTGTACATGATGATCAGTACTTGCATGAAGAGGTGCGAGGATAGCATTCTTCCATGAGAATTTTATCACTATTTTTAATTTTCTGGAATTTATATTGAATTCTCAATCCACATGAGTTTTTGAGGATTTTTTTAATTTGAGAAGGGATGTGAAAATATCTCTTCTTTGGTTGCATGCGCGTAGACCAGGGTGCTGATCGACATATCATGGATAAGAGTCCTTCTGCTTGAAGGAACTCTTATCTCTGATAATCAGATCAGATGTCCCTCTCTTTTGGCATCCCTCTAGTGGCTATAAATAGGTTGGGGTTCTAGGTATCCGAGGAATCGAAGAGGGGTTTCCAATTTCTCTTCTGTTGCTCTCTTTTCTTTCTTACAACCTATCTTAGTTTTAGGACAAGGCTTTGGGATTTAAGACAAAGCCTTATCTGGTCCTAAAAAGGGTTGTAAGGGTCCTAAAGAAGGAGAATCAAAAGTTTAGAGGAGGTTCTAAGAGGGTGAGGTTAGGTTCTTGAAGAAACTTGATCGGTACGAGGCTAGTCGAGTTCTAGGGGCTAGAACTCTTGAAGCAAGGTGAAGAAGGAGCGCTGTCTTTGGTTCAATTTCCGTGTGGATCACCATTGGAGGGCGGACACTTGGATGCCTTGTGGAAATTGAGATTAGCACTACAGGTATTCTTCTTATCCTAATTTATATTTATTATGCTTTGATTATTATAGTCAAGAGTTTCTGGACATTAGGGCTTCCGGTGCATTGGGTGTTTTGAATAAAAATTTTAAACACCTAACCCTTCCGCTGTGCCACCGGAACCCAACACAGACTACCTAAATTTTTAATTTAGGATTGAAAAATTTTTGGGTACAATCAAGTACTTGTAAAGTCAGTACGTGAATCAAGATGGAATTGATCACTCTAAAAAAATTGGAGAGAATGCTTTGTGTTTCAATTTAGTAAGACCTTGGCCAGGACAATCCTTATGAGGAGTCATAGGATTTATTAGGTTGAGACATATAGTGGATGCACTATTAAGAGTTGACAATTTAAACTCTAAATCATCCTAGCTTCAAGGGTCAAAGGGATGAATTATACGGTACCTATATCCAAATAGGTTCTTGAGCGTTGCTTTGCATACATTCGGCCTATCCGGACGTCGGGTATCATTACTAGATGGTTACTCCGATTGGTACAAGAATCAGTTTCTGTGCTACCGACTTAGGTTCGAATCTATGGAGTCACACACATTAGAAATTTCTTTTCGATCACATAGCTTATCTAAAGAGTCTCAGTGGATGGAGACTCTGGTGAAGAGTCCCACTGGATGATGACTTTCCTAAAGAGTCCCACTGGACGGGGACTCTAGAGAAGAGTTCCACTAGACTTGGACTCTATCATTAATAGAGAATTAATTAGTGATTAGATCATTAATTAGCTCAATTTGATTGAGCATTAAAGTCTGGATCAAATTTGATTGGATTGGATTCAATCAAGTCAAGTCTGATTAGGTTATGAGATGACCTAATCAGTAAGGGAGAAATGATCTTGATTTGATAGGATCTATGACTCAATTAATTTATTAATTTAATTAGATTTAATTAAAATTATTGAAGCTTAATTAGATTAGATTTATTATATTTTATTTGGATCTAATTAGATTGGGTTTGAAAGAAATCCAATTGGTTAAACCCAAGAGTCCCAAATGAATGGGACTCTCTCTCTTGCGCCACCCAAATTATCTCATGCCTTTTTTTACCACACAAAATTAGTTTATATATAAGAAAATCAGAAGATAATCCTTCTTTTGTCACCCATTAAGGATATAAATTGATTGATTTTGATTTAAATTCAAAATGATTTGAATTTCAACCTAAAATCTTATCCATATTCTTCCACACGTTGGCTGTTTTTGAAGGGGCCTATTGTGTGCAAAAAAAAGGAAGACTTCCTGAATATTTTTCATACCCAATTTTCTTTGGTAAGTCTCTCTTTATGTCAGATAAGGATGAGAAAAAGTTAGAGTCAAATAAAAATTCAAAATGGTTTGAATTGTAACAAACTCCAGCTCTTATCCTGTCTTACCTAGTTTGTGTGGCAATCATAAAAAGATCATAATTTTGTACACCAACAAGAGAGAGCTTTTCACTGTGAGATACCAAAGAGAACGAGGGGCCAAGGGGCCAAAATCTTTCTTTGGGGCTTGAGGTTTGGGTAGTTTTCTTTCTTTCTTGGCATGAACAAAAGAGGAGACCGTTCTCCTCTCGGGTGAGAGACCTAGAACTGTTTTAGATTTTTCGGTGAGGGAGAAACCAAAGAGAAGAGAGTCTTCATTTGATTTTTTTCTACCATCCAGTATCCTCCTTTGATTCATCTTCAATATCAAAAAGATCAGAGATGATCAAAGAAAGAGATCAAGTCATATCTGTTATTAGAAGCCGACTACGCGAGCTAGCACTCCTGCGGAGGGCTGATTGGTCCGAGGGCTTCGTGTGGACCATCCGAAGAGGTCGAATGCTTGTGCGGCTATGAGTGATCAGAGAGAACTTTCAAATCTTCATTCTTGATTATAGAGTTCATCTATCCATGCTCAGGTATTAGGTTTGGAATCCTAGAAGTGGTAGATTAGATCTATTACTAAATGCTATTTTTGGTTTACATGATTGTCATTTTAGATTTAGATTTCCATGCATATAAATTCAGGTGATAGATCTATTTGTAAGAGTTTTAAGATCAGATCTTATGTATGCATTTATAGATTAAATAATTTAATCTAATATTTTTTCACTAAAAATTTTTTGAAATACATATATGAAATCCCTAAGAATCCCAACAGGTCATACTTAAATAATACTACTTGTTGGGTATAAAATACCTCCAGCCGAAGTTCATAAGAGGCCAACTCTCCCGAGATCCCTCCGACTTAGTGCGGCATCTTTTCTGAATTTCTCCAGCAGTCGAATTTCCGACCTGGTGCGATGCTTTTCTAAACTCCCCCAACTGTCTGAGCTATGATAACGCCCTTCCGGACTTCTCCAACAACGAACTTCTTTAGTCGTCCACCGGACTGCTTCAAATGTTCTCCGGGCTTCACTATCTACCGACCTTCTACAATGATCGACCGCTCTCCGGACCTCTTCCAGATCTCTTCCAGCCATGATAGATTCTAATCCGAATTTCCCAGACTTCATCCACGGCCGAACTTCCCCAAGAACAGATTTCTACAGCAACCCGACTCCACCCATATTTCTACGACAGTCGACCGCCTTTCTGATTTTATCCGAGCTCCTACGGGAGCCAGACCTCTGCCCCGAATTCCTATTGCAGGTAGACTTCATCCGAGCCCCTACTACAAACGGTCTACTCCGAACTCCTACTACAAATAGTCTACTCTGAGCTTCTATTACAAGCGACCTACTTCGAATTTCTACTACGAGCGGTCCACGTCAGATCTCTACTGTAAGCCTCCATCCGAGCTTCTATTGTGAACGAATTCCTTTCGGACTCCTATCGCAGGTGGGCTTCAGCCGAGCTTCTTCAATAAATGATCCCCATCCGGACTTCTACGAGAATCAGACTCTGACTAAACTTTTGTAGCGGATAGATGTCGGACGAACTTCTATGACAGACGGGTTCTAGCAGCCGGGCTCCCCCAACAGCCAATTGCCCCCGACGTCTGCCGTACCTCCCCAGCCATTGGCCTCAAATAATGTTAGCTGGACTTCAACAGCGCCGACCGAATTTCCTCAGAACTCTCCAGACCCCCTCCCAGTGGGTGACCCTCTCCACCGCCATCCGAAGTCCACCATCGGTCGACCTTCTACCGAGTTCCGCATGAAACCGGACGTCACCAACAGAAAGCTTTCGTCCGAGCTCCTACAGCAGATGACTTTTGCCTGAAACGTTAGCGACCTCGGAACATCCGGGCCTCTCCCAGAATGATGATGTGAAGAGCCGCTCTGCTTCATCAGGCATCCTAGCTGAGCTTCGACCGACAGATCCGAACTCTCTGACAAGCCACGATAAGAGCCGCCACCCTGCTCCACTCCCTGCAACGGATTCCACGTGGCTCCACCACTCTCTGGCAAGTCACGATAACAGACACCACTCCACTCCCCGCGACAAGCTCCACATGGCTCTGAACAGCCCCTGACGCCACTACTCTCCGCAACAAACTCCTTATGGCCCTGAACGGCCCACTACCAGGCGGTTACAAACATCGCTATCAATCTGTTACGCCCTCCACCTATAAAAAGGAGACCCCAGATACGTTATTCTCTAAGCTCTAATCTCTATCTCAAAACTCTGCTAAAATTTCTATTCGAGCACTCCATTCTTGTTGAGGCAGAGACTGACTTGAGCATTAGAGGGTCTTGCCAGAGTACCCCCAACTCCGGTTTAAACTTTCTTTGCAGGTCCCGACGGTGACCACGGTCATCCCAGCTCCAGCTTTTTCGATGCCGATGGATTTTTGCACCAACAGAATTGGTGCTAGAAGAAGGGGTGTCTTCGCGGTACCCTTGTTCTTAAAGGAGTGCCCAACGGGAGTAATTTCGATCATCTTCTCCGACATCCTCTTCTCCTTCCTCTACTAAATCTTTGCCCAATGCCTCCCCGTAGAGCATCCACCAGGCGATCCATGGCCTCTGCGGTCAGATCTCAGGCTCCGACCTCACCTCCAGTCTCCCAGGCTCTTCCTCCTCCTCTGACGACGGTCGGCGTGGAGCAATTCGACCTGCTGGTTCAGCAGGTCAGAGGCCTCGCTGAAGTAGTACAGGCCATGCAACAGCAACAACAGCCGTAGGCATCAGTGTGGTTGGAGAGAACGTCGTCGAAATTCTAAAATCTGGCGGTTGGGTGGGCCACTTGGGCCAGTCGCCCCATCTTTTTCGGAAAGACAAATCTGAGGGTGGAGAGCCCTCAGTCTGATCACGATTCTACTCCTGGAAGATCTCTACCTCCATTCTGCCCGAAGATCCTCGAGACCCGCAGTCGAGAGGACTTCCTGGATCGAAGGCTCCAGGAGATGAATCGGTGGATCGAGGAACCGCCATGCTCCCCCCGCTTATGGTGAAGACATCTGTACTGACCCTCCCTTCTCTCAAATGATCATGCAGGAATCGATCCCGCCAAACTTCAAGCTCCCTCAATTCGAAAGCTATGATGGGACCTCGGATCCAGTCGACCACCTGGAGGCCTTCCGGACAATGATGCTACTCCATGGCACACCAGATGCTATCCTGTGCCGAGCTTTTCCATCCACCCTGAAGGGAGCAGTAAGGAACTGGTACTTGGCATTGAAGTTGGGTACCATTTTTTTCTTTAATCAGATGAGACACCAGTTTGCGGCTCATTTTGTTAGCAGTCGGCATCCCCGGAGGGGTTCGGAGTCCCTCATCAACATCAAGCAGAGGGAAGGGGAGTCCATTCGGGCTTACATCAATCGTTTCAATGTCACCACGTTGGAGATCCAGAACTTGGACCAATCGATCGCGATGGCCGCTTTGAAAGGCGGCCTTCAAAAGAACGACCTTCTGTTCTCCCTGGAAAAGATGTACCCCAGAGATTTTGCCGATTTGCTGGCTCAGGCCGAAGGATATGCCCGAGCAGAAGAAGCCTTCAAGATGAAGGATGAGGAGACCGCGAGAGAGCGACAGGTGGGAGACTCGAGCAAGCCCACAGTCGAAAAAGGGCTGAGTGAAGCTCGGCCACGTTCTCGAACTCCTCTCAGACATAGGCACGTCTGGACTCCTCCCCGAACTCGTAAACAGAGAAGCCCAGACCATCGAGTTCGACGAGGCTTTCCTCCTGAAAGATTCCACAGTTACGCCCCTCTCAACGCATCGAAAACTCAAGTATTGATGGAGGTTAGGGAGCAGCTCCCAAGGCCGGAGAGGATGCGCTCGCACCCCAGAAAGCGCAACCCGAACAAATTCTGCCTCTATCATTGTGACCACGGCCATGATACAGAGGAATGTATTCAGCTCCGAGATGAGATCGAGGAGCTCATCAGACGAGGTCGGCTCGACAAGTTCATTCGATGCCGACCTGAAGGAAAGAGAAGATTGGCCTAGGGCCCTGCCACAGTCGAAACTGCCAAGGAGGGAGGAGCAGCCAGAAGATCGACCTCCAATTGAGAATCTCAACTCCGTCTCAGGGGGACCCCCGGCGGGGAGCAGACCTTCCGCGGCTATAGGGTTCAAAAAATCTACGAATGTATTACCAACAACTTTGCCCTGAATGAAAATTCTTTTCATATTCGCACATCTTTTTTCTTTTGGTATGAGCTTATAATGATAGAAAATAACTCCCCCATACAAACAAAATTAAGCACTTTAGGAACAGGAGGAGAACCTCATCCTAACATGAGCAAAGTCGAAGGCCCGATTTCCTAAAGACCGGATTGGGGGAGAGGCCCTTACAACGGCCCTTATGTACCCCCATAGCCTTGTTAGGAACAGGAGGAGAACCTCATCCTAACATGAGCAAAGTCAAAGATCCAGTTTCTTAAAGATCGGATGGGGAAAGAGGCCCTTACAACGGCCCTTATGTGCCCCCACAGCCTTGTTAGGAACAGGAGGAGAACCTCATCCTAACATGAGCAAAGTCGAAGGCCCGATTTTTTAAAGATCGGATGGGGAGAGAGGCCCTTACAACGGCCCTTATGTGCCCCCGCAGCCTTGTTAGAAACAGGAGGAGAACCTCATCCTAACACGAGTTGAAGCCGGCTGTCAGAAATAAGGTGAGGACCTCGTCCCGACGCAAGCAAAGACTCGATTGATCGACAAGGAGGAAAGCTTCCCCAATAACTCCTCTACACTCTCACAATCCCGTCAAGAGCAGAGGGAAGACCCTCACTCAAACACAGAAGAAAGGGGAAAGCAAAAAGAAAAAGCGATGAACTACACCAGCGATAGATAAAAAATGAACTACATCAAAAGCACAAGGAACCTTATCTCGACGGAAGAGAAAACCCCTGTCGAAAATCTCTGGTCCCTAAAGGTAAATCGACACAGCAATGGCCAGGAACCTTCAAACTGCATCGGCATCGAACAAGATGGAAGACAAAAGAAGTTCAGCAAACGACGACTCAAAGCAAGAACCGACGAGGGATTACGAACTCCATCGGTGCAGAATAAGACATAAGACAAATGGAGTTTGGTAAACAACCATTTAATACCAGAATAGACAAGGTAATAGATAATTTCATTTCCATTTCATTGGTGAAGTACTCATTACAAAGCCTTAAAGGCCAAAAAACAAAAAGATAAGGAAGAAGAAAAGGAAAAGAGGCTCTAAGAAAGCCCAGTTTCTTTCGATTTCGAGCTCTCGGTTCCAACCCCCGCTATGGATTGTCTCAAATTTTTGACTTCCTCTTCTAGCTCCATCTTTTTCAGCAGCATATCCTGGAATATCCGGTGGAATCGCCGGTGCTCATCCTCTGACTCTCGAAGCCTCTTCCTTAAGACCTCGGACTCCACCTCGGTGTCCTTGACTGCCTGTTGCTCGTGGACCAGCTAAACTTTCAGCCACCATACTTCGGCTTCCTCCTGCCCAAGGGCTACGGACAGTTCCGCCATAGTCTCCCTCAAGGAGCAAAGCTCATCAGAACCTTGTGCAAGGACAAGCTAGACTCTCTCAGACAACCACCTTTAAAGGCGGGCAACTTCGTCAGTCGCCGTATGGAGCCTCCTTCGATAGTCCTCTACTTGTCTGCTCCAGTCGACTCGGTGGGTGTCGTAAGTCGCCTCGGCATCCCGCAGCTATTTTTGAAGATCGGAGAACCTCTTTGACCAGTCTTGATCGCGGTCAATCTGGACTGTGAGTCGGGATGAGCTCCCTTCCAGTCGGCCAATCTTCTCCCATGCAGCCGCCAGCTCGACTTTAAGGGAGCTGATCTTGGAAGCCTGAGTCCACGACCGGTCGCTGGCACGTTTTTGGAGTTCCTCAAGCTCCATGATGAAGTCGGCTTTCCTTTTGGTGTATTCCATGAGACTTTTCCTGTGGAGGTCCCAAAATCGAGTAGCCTTCGTGGTGACCTCTGAATGGCTCTCCTTTAGCCGGCGAAATTCATCTTCTAGCCTTTGGATTTTCTTATCAACTGACAAACTTTCTTTTGAAGGTCTCGTATCATTGACTTCAAGAGAATACCCTCCGACAGGGGAAGAGCTTTGGCAGGACACTGTCGTTGGAGGACAAGAGCGCCACGACTCAAATTAATGCCAGAAGATAAAAAGAAGGAAAAGGATACAAAAAAAAAAGAGGGGGGGGATCCTCCATAAAGACAAATCTGGCTTCATTGATCAAATAAACTTCAAGTACAAGAGAATGAAGGAACAATCACCACAAAGAAAAAAATACAAAACTAGAGGTTCCGGACCTCTGGGGTAGAAGTAGAGAGGGTTGGCGTCCCCGAAAGATCGTCAGCGGTGGCCATAGCAGTCGATGAGGTCCCGACTGGAAGAGGATCGGCGATGATGTTAGATGGTCCGGCTTCATCATCGAACACCTCATTCAGGAAGCTGAGATCCAATTCGGGAAACCTCCCAGCCACCTTCTCTTGGCAGAGCTCGAATCCCTTGATGAAGGCATCCTGGCCGAACTGGACCTTCAGATCTTTCATCTCGGAGGAGCCTTTGAACTCTTCCACTGCTCGAGCCCTTGCCTCTGAGACCAGGGATGGAATCCATGCTTTCAGCTCAGAAACCTGTTCCTTCAATTTGGAAGCCTGCTCCTTCCACTCAGAAACCTGCGCCCTCAATGCGGAGACCTCGGCCTCAGCCTTCCCTCTCTCCTTCTCCAAGATAGTCCTCAGATCGGATGAGGTTCGTCCCTCCTTTTCCAGTGCCTCCTGAAGGCTCAGGACCTCGACGATCTTCTCCTCAAGATGGGCAGCCCCGGCTAGGCGACCTTCTTCTGCCCGAGCTGCCTCCCTCTTGGCGATCTTCGTCGCCTCGACGTTGGCGACGAGCTGATGCCCAATCTGCAAGAAAGGTCAGGGAGTCGATATGAGAGCTCAAGACTAAGTTGAAGAAGCAGGAGGGAGGAAAAAGGTGAGTTAGCCTACTTCAAGAAACGATCCTAGAGAGTCCCAGACCCGCAGCTTGGGATCAGCAAGGATGATCCTCTCGACGACCTCGGGCAAGATGCACCCTTCGACCAGCCTCTTTATCAAGTCCCTGTTGTTGAAGGGATTCTCTCCCATGTCTTCCTCGGAGCCACCGACCCCCTCGACGGCAGCCCTGCGACTGCGACTCCTCCAGGCTAGGGTCTTCTTTCTCTTCCTCCCTTTGGCCCCAGGCGCCTCCTCGGGACAAACCTCCGAAACAGGACCCTCGGCCGGGGGGCTCTGTGAAAGGGTTTGGGGGACTTCAGGTTCGACGTCAGAGGAGACTTCGACGGTGACGGGCATCGGAGCATGCGCGACCGAGCTTGTCCCCTCTGTCCTGGCTTTCTTCACCGACCCAGAAGTTGAGGTGTCCTTTCTCTTGTGGGTCTTGAGACCCTGGGCTAACCTCCGAGCCACGCTTGCATCCATGTCTGCAATAAAAGAAGATCAGCATGACTTCGAGATAGAACAAGAAGAAGGGGAAGTACCCAAAAAAAAAAGAGAGAGAAGAAGGAAAAAAAAAACAAAAAGGGAAGAGATACTGGCAGGGTTAAAGGGACTCAGGCCGACGTTGAACAAAAGTTGCTCCCTCAGAAGTTTGGGGAGGAGGGGAGCTTGATAGACCTCGAGTTTTTTTGAGACCTCGAGGTCATCCCTTTCCAGGCTAGAGGCCCGACGGGCGGAATCCCTCAGAGAACCCCAAGGGGGTAACCCTAGCTCTAAGGTTGGGCATCGGACGTAGAAGAACCTCTCCTTCCAGTTATGGACAGAAGAGGGGGCGCCTTTCAGCAACCCCTTTCTACCGAACTGGGAGGAGAAGTACCACCAATCCTTTGCCGAGGGATGGCGCTTGAAGGTGTAGAAGTTCCTAAACAAAGGAAGAGTCGGCCAAACTTCGGCTAAACTACAAAGGGAAACAAACCCTATCAAAAACCTAAAGGAGTTCGGCACGACGGAAACTAGAGAAATATTTAGAAAATGAAAGAGAGCAACAACGAAAGGCAGCAGCGGGAGCCGAAGTCCAGCATGGAAGGCCTCCTGGTACAGATAGAAGCGATCGGAAGGAGGGGCGCTAGCCCGACCAGATGGCCTGGGAAGCTCTAGCTCGTACTCCGGAGGAACTCCATACTGAATCATTATCAGTGAGAGTTCATCCGGAGTCAAGGAATCGGGGATGGTGTCCGGCGCAAAGGCTGAACAAGGTTCGGTCCTAGCTACGGGTTCGTCTACGGTACCGGTACTATGGGGAACTGGGGCTGACGAACTCCTAGAACTGCTAGAGGAGGAGATATCAGAGGATATTTTGGATCAGACGGAAGCCACAAAAATCTTGAAAAATTGGAAAAAATAGCAGACAGGCCCTCGAGAAAGCTAAATAAATAGAATACGAAGAAAGAAGGATAGGAAAACAACAGGAAGTTTCGAAACTAACCTAGATCAATCCTAGGAGCACAGGGGAACGGCGAGAACGATGGAGGTCGACTCGATGAATGCCTAAGGCTGGGAAGGATGCTAGAGGAAACTGGAGCTCTCAGGGAAGAAGAGGGGAACCGAGGGATTCTCTCAAGCAAAGTGAAACCTATGAAGGAGGAGAACATGTTTAAATAGACCCCAGGATCCAGTGCACTTATGATTTCGGATCCCCGTTGGCCAGTCTGTATTCGCCGTGTGTCCCACCCACCTTGACAGGCTGTTGGAAACGACAGGCGACTGGCAAAGTTATTATTACGCCGTACCTAGAGCCACGTCCTGGCGGGAATTTCAAAAAGAAAAAATCTTTTTCGAAAAGACTCCAGTACCAGCATGCCGAACGTTAAATATCTGGCAACCACCAAGCACGAAAATTGAGGGAGCAACTTCGACTATGAAAATTTTTCTGTACTTTGTTCATTCGAAACTCGAACTCGAAAGTAGGGGGACTGGTGTTGGGTATAAAATACCCCCAGCCGAAGTTCATAAGAGGCCAACTCTCCCGAGATCCCTCCGACTTAGTGCGGCATCTTTTCCGGATTTCTCTGGCAGCTGAATTTCTGACCTGGTGCGATGCTTTACTAAACTCCCCTAACTGTCTGAGCTATGATAATGCCCTTCCGGACTTCTCCAATGATGAACTTCTTCAGTCATCCACCGGACTGCTTCAAATGCTCTCCGGGCTTCACTATCTACCGACCTTCTACAATGATCGACCGCTCTCCGGACCTCTTCCAGATCTTTTCCAGCCATGATAGATTCTAATCCAAATTTTCCAGACTTTGTCCATGGTCGAACTTCCCCAAGGATAGATTTCTACAGCAATCTGACTCCACCCATATTTCTATGATGGTCGACCGCCTTTCTGATTTCATCCGAGCTCCTACGGGAGCCGGACCTCTGCCCTAAATTTCTATTGCAGGTAGACTTCATCCGAGCCCCTACTATAAATGGTCTACTCCGAACTCCTACTACAAATGGTCTACTCCGAGCTTCTATTACAAGCGACCTACTCTGAATTTCTACTACGAGCGGTCCACGTCGGATCTCTACTGTAAGCCTCCATCCGAGCTTCTATTGTGAACGAATTCCTTTCGGACTCCTGTTGCAGGCGGGCTTCAGCCAAGCTTCTTCAATAAACGATCCCCATCCAGACTTCTACGAGAATCAGACTCCGACCAAACTTCTGTAGCGAATAGATGTCGGACGAACTTCTACGACAGACGGATTCCAGCAGTCGGGCTCCCCCAACAGCCAATTGCCCCCAGCGTCTGCCGTACCTCCCCAGCCATCGGCCTCAAATAATGTCAGCCAGATTTCAACAGCATTGACCGAATTTCCTCAGAACCCTCCAGACCCCCTCCCAGTGGGTGACCCTCTCCAACGCCATCCAAAATCCACCACCGATCGACTTTCTGCCAAGTTTCGCATGAAACCGGATGTCACCAACAGAAAGCTTTCGTCCGAGCTCCTACAGCAGATGACTTTCGCCTGAAATGTCAGCGATCTTGAAACATCTGAGCCTCTCCCAGAATGATGATGTGAAGAGCCGCTCTGCTTCATCAAGCATCCTAACCAAGCTTCGATCGATAGATCCAAACTCTCTGACAAGCCACGACAAGAGCCGCCACCCTGCTCCACTCCCTGTAACGGATTCCATGCGGCTCCACCACTCTCTGGCAAGTCACGACAACAGACACCACTCCACTCCCCACGACAAGCTCCACGTGGCTCTGAACAGCCCCTGATGCCACTACTCTCCGCAACAAACTCCTTATGTGTTGGGAAATGTGTCCCAAAAAGCCAATCATCAAGCTATTGACGGTTGAGCAACCAAATATTGTAATTGATTTGTTAATAAATAAAATATATTTGGTATTTTCATCATAAGCTTTCATCTTCTAATGAACTCCGTTGTTATGATGAAGTCCTTAGGACTATTTAGGTTCGATAAAGAGAGGATTTATCGATTAGTCCTTAAAACTGTTCACGACCAAATGATAGGCTGTTAATAAGGACGACAGCTTCTATCGAGCATAGGTCGCTGTAGGCCATATGGGTTGGTTGTCCTCTTAACCAAAGAGTGTGGAGACACTAGTATGGCATACAGGTGAGATGTAAGGGTACATCATCATTGAACATGACCAACTCCAGAGCATTCTGCTGTCGAGAATGTCTCTGATGGGATATAGGTATAAATGTCCCTTAGACTTGAGATCGCCTCAGTGACTTGCAAGCAACTCACTGTGGTTTGGTACTGGACTAACTGAATTTCTAATTTAGGGATGGAAGGCTTCTGGGCACAGTCAAGTACTTGCGAAGTCAGAGTATGATCGAGATGGGATTGACCACTCCAAGAGTTGGAGAAGAATGAGTCGCTGTATTTCAATTTAGCAAAACCTTGGCCAGGGTAATCCATCAGATGGATTTGATATTTTGAAATACAATGTGGACAACCTGATCAGAGTTGACAGTTGAACTCTGGAGTGTCCTATGATCATTTTGGTCAAGGAGATGAATTATATAAAAACTATATCCGCATGGGTTCTAAGGATGTTGTTTAACACATTCGATCTATCCGGTCGTCGGGTACCATTGCTAGATGGTCACTTTGATTGGTACAGAAATTTATTTCTGTGCTACCAGCTTAGGTTCAGACCTATGAGGTCACACACATTAGAGTTCATGATCCGATCGGATGGTTGATCAACGATTAAGAATCGTTCTTGGGTTAAATGATCAATACGATTGACATTTAACCCAGTGCAAGTGTTACAGGAGGATCGATTAGCAATTCGATTGCTAATTGGCTTAATTTGATTATGCCAATGGGTTGAGATTAAGTCTAATTAAATATGATTTAATTAGATTTAGTTTGGGCTTGATTGAATCAAGTCCAATTGGTTTATTGGATAAGCCAAGTGCAAGGAAAAACTAGTCCTAGTTCAACTAGGACTTGGGTCAATCTAATTTCTAATTTGATTAAAAAATTAAATCAGATTTAAATCTAATTTAATCTGATTAAATTAGGTTTTTAATTGAATTAAAACCTATTTTAATTGGGTTGATCTAATTTTGATTTGATTTAGTTTGAGAAACCAAATTAAAACAAGTCATAAGATAGAATCCTAGTAAGACTGGGATTCCACCTTGCGCCACATAAGCCTTCCCCACGCCCTCTCTCTCATTCAATGCCAATCTCTTCTTATTTTGTGTGACAAAAGCCCTCTCCCAGGTCTCTCCCACGTTCACAAAAGGTCTCCTCTTTTCTTTCTTACATGGAAGGTGGTTTGGATCAAATCAAAAAGGAATAAGTTTGGATTTCGAATTCTATGAGATAGAGTTTTAGAAATCCAAAACTCTTTCAATTTTGCACCGAATTTATCCAAATTTTTTTTGAAATTTTTATGAATTTTAGGGTATACATTGTGCACCCTTTGCTGATGATCTATACATGAAAATATAGAGGTGCTCAAGAGTTGGGCGCCCCTTAACTTGCCATGTTTGGATAAGCCTTGACTAGGTATTTGACCTAGACAAAGACTCTATCATATCTCTCTGTATAAAATAATTTTCTTCATAAAATTTTTGAAAACGACAGAGATTTGAGAGTCCTTTGGGCCATCCAGAAATTAGAGGGAAAGACCTTTGGGTCGTGGAGATATAAAAGATACAAGTTAGGGTGTCTAGAGAGAGAAACGAGAAGAAGAAGAGGGTCTTCTTCTAGGGTTATTTGTTTTCATATCTTTCCTCCCTCCATCTTGAGTTTCCTGAGAGCGTCTCAGATCTGAAACTCCTCCTTCTACTTTCCATCTTTGGAAGAGTCCAAATCAAGAAGAAGGAGATACCTGATCAACCATCAAAGAAGGATCAGCGCAGTACTAGCATACTGTGCTGATTTCCTGAAGCAGGACTTCTGATCGAGATTCGTGGGCTCGTGTGGATGACTCCTAGAGGCCGGACGTGTGTGCGGCTTGCAACATCATCCTCAAATCCGGATCAGTGAGGTTAGAATGTCTAACTTACAAGGTAATAGATCTGATCTATTGTTTAATACATACATTAGATGTAGTATAGAAACATGTTGATATGATCAACATGTAGTTCATGCTATATTTATATATTTTAATTTTTGATTTAATGCTATGTAATAATCATGTAATAGAATCTTAGATCTAGGGATTCTCTAGTTTTAGAAAATAAATTTTGATTTATTTTAGTCTTCCGCTGTATGATCTTGAAAAAGTTTCAAGATCTAACCCTGAAACCCTAGATCTGGTTCCAACATTATGGCCCTGAATGGCCCACTACCTGGCGGTTACAAACGTCGCTGTCAATCTATTACGCCCTCCACCTATAAAAAGGGGATCCCAGATATGTTATTCTCTAAGCTCTAATCTCTATCTCAAAACTCTGCTAAAATTCTCATTCGAGCACTCCATTCTTGTTGAGGCAGAGAACTGACTTGAGCATCGGAGGGTCTTGTCGGAGCACCCCCAACTTCGGTTTAGATTTTCTTTGCAGGTCCCGACGACGGCCGCGATCATCCCAGCTCCAGCTTCTCCGATGTCGGTAGATTTTTGCACCAACACTACCCTTGTGGATAGTACAACAAAGCAACACTATTCAAAATATGCCATAAGCATCAAAATACACTTGATCAATATCATATCAATTTCTATAGTAAGCCTTGTGGATAGCACAATAAGCTCACTAAGATTTTGACATAGTTTATCGATCAAGTTCGAAGAAAGGCCCTTGTAATATCTACATCACTAATCAATCTAAGTCCAAAATTCAATAAGACCAAATTGGCTAGGTTAGTAGGTGGGAGGCACCCCATAGCTATTTTTAGACACCAACAGAGTTGGCCAGACCAGCATACGAATCTAATTAGAAAATCATCTTTCACACTTTCTTCGACACCAATTGATATAAAGAATTTGACTTTTGAATTGAAAGTAAATCCTGACATTACAACTTAATATAATTTTTAAGAAAGACTTTGAATTGGTCTCAGCACATCCTAACTATATCTACATAAAATGTACTCTACATATTATGCAATTTGGCATGTAAACACAAATCACAATAGCAATCATATAATCATGCCAAAAATTCAAATAAGGGTGCATTAGAAGTCATAACATATGATAAGCATATTGAAAAATAAAGCAACCCCAAATTATATTAGGCATGCATAACACCCTTAACCATACATCGATTTAAGCATGAAGCTACCATGATAAAATAAATTTTAAATTATTAAAAATTTATAATTTTAATAATTAAAATTTAAAATCATGGTACATATAAAGTCAAAAATATTTTTTTTGAGATTAAAGATTAATGCTAAAAATCAATGTAACATATTTGGCAATATATAATCAATAACAATTTTATGCAACTATTTTGTACTTATTTGATCGAATCAGATAAGGATGGCTCTGATACCACTGTTGGGATCCAATCATATAGCAAAAAATAATTTTTAAAATTTTAAAATCAAATAAATCAATAGCTTTATCAAATAAAACTATCGAGTCAGAATCCAAATCCTAGAATCACCTTGCTGATATCGATGAAACAAAAACAAGCATGCAAAAGAGATAAAATTTTTACTTTTACTAAAAAGGAAGAAGTGGCATATTGGTGTTCTCCATAAGACTCTAAAGTAAAAGTTTTCCAACAGTGATCCACACAAAAGTTGATCAAGGTCCTTCCTAACCGGTGCGCCATCGCAGCCTTATCTTCTCAAAAACACTGCCAGCTTCGAACTCATGGTACGATCGCACTAAAATCCAGTTGCCTCCAAGATTTCCACCAAGATCATGCTAAGAAGACACTCTTCAAATATATCATAACCTAGGATTTGATTTTTGGCTCCAACATATAGAAAAACCAAACCCTAGGGCACACTAGCAACTCTTGCTAAATTTCTCACCACCCTTCTTACAAATTTTGCAACTCAATTTTTCCTTGCCTTTTTCTTAAATTTTTTTCAAAATTTTTTTTATGATTTTTACATTCCTAATCTCTGGTTTCAATCCAAAATCATAGTAGCTAGCCATATGGGATGTCCCATATAAATAAGGGACCAAGAGATGTGTCATGGGATGAAGGGGCGCCAATCTTTGGTGCTCCAACTTCTCATGCAATGAATAAATTCATCGTATAGAATTTTTGATGCATGAGATACTTGTAATAGAAGGACTCTCCTTGTCTTACATGCCATAAAAATTTCACTTAATTTTGGTCACAAATCAATGGATATCTGGTTGAGAATTTAAAGCAACGCGTATTAGTTAAGAGCCTTCATGAAGAAGGACTCTCTAACTTCACATGCTAAAAAGAGGTGGGGCAGCATTTATTTTTGGTGTGGCTTTTGGTGGACATAGAGGAGTCCTTCTCCACTTGAAATTATTTTAAGTTGGATAAGCATCCAATTTAAATTGATCAAATCTCATTAGATCAAAGGTAACTGGTCTAGGTTAGCTCAAATACTTTGATCTAAATCAATTTAGGAACTTGGGTTAATACAATGTATTAGTATATCAAATTAACCCATAGAATTTATATTAACTCTAATTAGATTTGATCAAGATTAAATTTCAAAGTGTGTGACCCATTGGGTTCCAAATCTAGCCAGCAGTGGATCAAGATTTTCGATGTAACCCTAATACGATGAGATTAGGTCATCCGAAGAGTCCCAATCAACTTGGACTCTTCCAAATTAATTTTAGAATTAAACTCTTTTAATTCTAATAAATCTACAAGTCAAGATTAACATCTAGCAATGTGTCATGACTATCTAGAAGATTTAAAATTTTGATGAAAAATTATCAAAATATCCTTCAGTAGTAAGTTATAGTATAATTCAATCTTTCAATCAAACAATATTTTAGATGAGCTGTGGGTATGAAAATATATCAAATCTAATCACTTATCTTTATATATCTTGATCTAAAGATGATGATTCAGTTGATGATGCATTAGAATTTTTTTTCTAATTATTATCCTATTTTGGCCAAAGACTTCTGAATTATCGATCTGTGAGATCACATAGGATGTTCACTCTCCTTATTAGGAGTGATTGATCCCTTATTGATCACTCACAACCTCCATGCACTCTTCACTATATCCAGAACACCTCATATAAGGATCAAAGAATCAAGTTGGGAAGTGGACCAAAATATGGATCCAAATACACAAGGTACCATATTGATCTCAGGTTAAAGGATCATTTACACAACTCTCACTAGAGAAACATCAGTTGACATATAAATAAGGCTCTATCTGATATTCTCGCATAGGTCAATCTAGTGAACTCATTCTCTATTGAGCACCCATATCCTTGTATTAGTGTCACCCCACAAGTAATTATGAGATCAACTACCCTCATTTCTGAGCATACATAGGACATGCTAGTCTTACTGGTATCATTGATCTCTGACTCAATATATCAATGGTAGAAATATTTTAGATCATGGCTACCAAAGATTTAGGTCTCACTGGCATGATCTCATCACGGCCCTAAAATCATTGTCCAGACCTATAGAGTTCATTATAATCTTAAAAACAATAAGATGCAATATATAATGAATTAAAAATATTTATTTTATTAATAATATAAATATCAATTATATGAGTCTGAAAGATAAATTACAATAAACATCCTATCGCATCCTATATGCGATTGGTTTGTAGGACATTATTCTTTTACCTTCGAGTGTCCTCCTTAGGTGCTCTATATCATCGTGGGCTTAGTGGCAGTCTCTCTCAGCCCCAGACCTCTGTCTTTCGAGGTCTTCGATCTTTTTTTTAACCTTTCTTATCTTGTTATCTCGATGATTGGTCATCTCTTGGGCTTCTCAAAGGGCTTCTTCAGAAAGGTTGACTTCTTTGATCAGCTCAATGTTAGCTGACTTTTCCTGCTCCAAAAGGTACTCCAGTCAATCTATCTTTTTCTTCACTACTGTAAGCTCCAATGCCGAAGCCTCAAAGGTGAAGCCGATGAAGCTGGCCAAACAATGTCCTATCTATACAAAATTTATATAAAGCCATGTGAGATTAAATGCTGCAAGTTACAGGAGATCAAAAGAAGAGATCCAAAGTTTTCCTACCTGAGCAAGAGGCCTTAGGGCACCAATCATCCGATGTTGAGCCCCTTGTCCGTTCAAGTACTGTTTCTCACTAGGTGAAAGAAAATTTTTCAAAAACTCCATCACGGTCTTGAGATTCTCTATTGGAAATGGAGCAGAAGGCACTGGTTGTGAAGGACTCACTTGGGAAATAGCTAGGGGAAGGGATAGGATAGGAATCGCCTACTCCAAAAGGTCCCTAGTCTCCACCACAATCACTAGAATTTCTTCCAGATGACCGATCGCATCTATTACTTGTGCTCTTCTACTAGGATCTCCTTTGTTGGAATCTCCTCTAATGGAGCTTTTATCACAGCCTCCAATGATAAAACTATGAACTCGACAATCAAAGGGTGATTTTCATTTCCCATGGCCACGATAGTTGATTCGGTGGCCAAAATCTTGTCTTCACCACCTATTGGGGCTGGAGGACCAAGGAACAAAATTTTGGCCTACCTTCTTCGAATCGATGCCAGTTTAAGGTTCCTCAGGAGTTCCAAATTCATCCTATCTCTGAGAGTTGCAATGAGAATCTAGAGCAAAAGGGGTTGCATATGTTGTGATGAAGTCCTTAGGGTGTGACTCCATGCATACCAACCAAATGTGGACTTTGGTTGATGCGCCTGAGGGTGTGACCCCAATATATTATAAATGGGTATTTAAGAAGAAGATTTGAGCTGATGGCCAAGTAGCAATCTATAAGGCTAGGTTAGTGGAAAAAGGTTTCAAATAAAGAGAAGGTATTGATTATCAAAAAATCTTTCTATCAGAAGTTATGCTCAAATCAATTTGGATTTTGTTTACTGTAGCTACATATTATGACCATGAGATCTCACAAATTGATGTAAAGATTCTTTCCTTAATAAAAATTTGAGAAAGAAGTCTATATGACTCAGCTAGAGAGATTTGTCTCTAGTCAAAGAGCAAATCAAGTATGCAAGCTAAAAAAAATCTATTTATAGATCAAAGTAAGTATTGAACAGTTGGAACATCCATTACAGTCAAATCATTTGATTTATTAGATATGTGGATGAACCATGTGTGTACAAAAAGATAAGTGGGAGTACCTTTTTCTTTTTAGTTTTGTATATAGATGACATACTACTTATTAAAAATGATATTTTAATATTGCAATTAGTCAAACTTGGCTATTATAGAAGTTTTCTATGAAAGACTTGGATGAAGCATCCTACATATTTCATATAAAGATCTAGAGAGATAGATCTAAGAGGATGCTAGGCTTGTCCCAGTCTAGATATATAGATCTCATGTTCAAAAGGTTCAACATAGATAAGTGTAAGAGAGGTTACTTACCCATGAGTCATGGCAAACATCTCTCTAAGAAGATGCCTTGTAAGACACATGAAGAGAGAAAGAGAATGAGCACAATCCCTTATATTTCAGTTGTAGGTTCAATTATGTATGCTATATACCAGATCTGATATAGCTTATACTTTGAACATAATAAGTAGATTTCAGACTGATCCAGAAGAGAATCATTAGAAAGCTATGAAAAATATTCTCAACTACTTGGGAAGGACTAGAGATATTTTTCTAATATATGGTAGATCAAACTTGAAACTAGAGGGATATATAGAATCTAGCTTTCAATCTAATCCTGATGATAGTAAATCCATCTCAAGATATGTACTTACTTTATATGAAGAGAAGTAAATTGGAAGAGTTTCAAATAGCAGACTGTAGCAGACTCGATTACTGAGATAGAATACATTACTACAAGTGAAGCTACTAAGTAAACTATCTGAATGAAGAAGTTCATCACTGAGTTAGGTATGATTCTAAAGATTAAACACCTTATGCTACTTTGTTATGATAGTTAATCTAAGAAATGAGTTTGATGATTACACAACATTAGAGTATAAAAAAGAATTAATATATTTGAAGCATGGTTAAGAATATTTTTATAGGAAGCTAACCCTTATGAAAGCTTTGAAGTCATTTAGAAAAATTTGAAAAGCTTTTGAAGTAAAAAAATCAATTTTAGATGTGAATTAAGTGAAAAAAACTGAATAAAAAAGTCAAATTGACTCATGGCCTCAAGGAGTCGACTCTGACATATTCTAGCACTGGCATGTAGTGTTGGCATACCTCTGAGTCAACTCATGGGTGATTCGAGTTGATCAGACATGCAGGATGGCACTGCATAGCGCTCAGTTGACTATGCGGTGCTCGAGTCAAAATTCTCAGAAAAGTCAGAGAATCTATTCTCTGGACACAACACTCCAGTCAACTCTGTAGACCTGAATCGACTCCAGACCTATTCGAGTTGACTTTTAAGTTTTTGACAATAATAATAATTTGTACAGAGAAAGTTGTAGAAACATCCAAAATTAGTTAGAATGGCCAAAATCCATCCTCAATATCCTAAAATAACTAATTTTTAAATTTAAATTATTTTAAATGGTCAGGAGATATTTTGAAATAGAAGAGGAACCCAATTGAATACTAAGAATAGTTTATTCCAAAAAAAGAAGCCTATTTTCAGCCAAGAGTGCATTCAAGAGTATTCTTTAGCTCCATACCCAAAAGTTCTTGATTTTTGAGAAGGCAATCATCAAGAGAAGGGTATTCAATCTTGTGCAAAAGATCCAAGTAGTCTTTAAGTAAGCATCAAAGTGTTATCAGCTCATTAAAGGAGCTACTTATATTATAAAAATTCTATTTTATTGAAATCTGTTGTAACAAGTTTCAAAGGTTTGAATCTAGGGGAAAAAAGTTTAATCCAAACCTGAGAATTGAATTATAAACCTAGGAAAAGGTTCATAAAGGTTATGGTTGGTGATCCTAAAAAGCCAACTAGGTTTAATTATGAGTCTGACAAAAACAATCTTACTATAATCAGTGGATTATAGTGAAAATTCCTAAATGGAGCTTGAAGAGTGGACGAAGGTGCTGGATGTGCTCTGAACCACTATAAACTCCTTTGTGTTCATGTGGTATACTTGTCTTTACTTTATATTATTTTTTTGCTTTCATTCATTTAATTCGACTGCTATATATTGTATTTACTGCATATTCACAGCATCTAACTTAGATTGTTTCAAAAAACTATACATACTTCTTTAATATTTTGAAAATCTAATTCATTTTTCTCTTTTTGAATTATCTAGCTAGGCAACAAGTGGTATCAAAGCTTAATTCTCAGTTAGTTTTGATTTAAAGATCAATAACAACTCATTTGAGAGTTTCACTTGTTGAGAGAAAATTTACTAGTAGGCCACCTCTTTTCAATGGATCTAATTACACTTATTGGAAAGTATACATCTGCATCTTTATTCAAGTACTTGATTATGATCTATGGAGCATCACAATCAATGGCCTTCATACACCCACAGTCATTGTCAATGGCATTGCTTCTCTCAAGTCAGAGAGTGATTGGGATGAAGTGGATAAAAGATTAGTCCAATTGAATGCCAAGACAATGAATGTCTTATATTATGCATTAGACACAAATGAATTTAACCGCATCTCTACTTGCAATTGAGTTAAAGAGATATGGGATGGACTTGAAGTAATGCATGAAGGTATAAATCAAGTCAAATAATCTAAAATCAACATGCTTGTGCATAACTATGAGTTACTTAGAATGGAATCTAATGAATCTATTGCTAGTATATTTACATATTTTATTGATATTATTAATGATCCCAAAAGCCTTAAAAAATCATATCCTAACAATGATCTTATAAGAAAATTTTTAGATCTTTGTCTAGGTCATAAGAAACCAAGATGACTATTATCTAAGAAGAAAAAGACCTCAACATTCTATCACTGGAAGAGCTACTTGGATCATTGATAACTCATGAGCTTACCATTAAATCTGTGGTAGAAGAAGAGGAGGATGAGGACTCATTGGAAGAAGATGATGGTGATAAGGACATGACCCTAATCACCAAAAAATTCAAAAAGCTTTTGAGGAGAAAAAGATAGGATTTCAAGAAAAGATCAATGGCCAAGGAGGAATCAAGCAAGGACAAGAACAAGGAGAGAGAGCAGCAGCCTCTTTATTATGAATGTAAGAAATGAAGGAACTAGATCTAGGGTTTGAGGGTTAGATTTTGAAATTTTTTCAAGATCAGACAGCGAAAGACTAAAATAAATCAAAATTTATCTTATAAAATCAGAGAATCCCTAGATCTAAGATCCTATTACATGATTATTACATGGTATTAAATTAGAAATTAAAATATAAAGAGAAAGAACTATATATTGATCATATCAACATATTTCTATACTACAACTAATATATATAAAATATAATAGATCAGATCTATTACCTTGCAAGTTAGTGTTAGATGTGTGCCCTAGATGCCAGATCGGCAGACACATTCCTGTACAAATCTAAGGGCAAAATTATAATTTTGACTATAAATGAATAAAATGATTATTCTTCTATCACATTATGTATATTATATCTGTGATACATCCTTTGAGTTAGTGGAAATGTTAATTCATATTTTCAAGAGTTAAAAATTTAAGGTATAAATTTATATAACTAACTCATAAACTGCTCTTAACCATAGGATCATCACGAGGATGGTGATCGATCTGAAAGGTTGGTGTACGATCGCTTCCTTAGGATAGATGAGTCTTGAGTCTACGATGTGGAGACACCAGAGTGAGAGTACAGATATTCATTGAGAATGAGAGTACTGAGTGTGACCACCTCGAGCAGTCATAAGAAAGTCTACCTTCTCATCGATGACTAACTCGATGCTGCAGTTGTGTATCTAGTTCTTTGACCTGAGGTGCATCGATGGTTCACCTTGAGTGTGTTATAGTTTGACTACACTATAACTCAGTCTCCTAGCCATTCGAAACCCTGAGGTGTATGTTGGCTGTAGCATATCCATTGTAGGAACCAGATCGCACCAAGATGGGATCTATCAACCTCGGTAGATGAGAGGAGTAGTCCTATGATGATTGAAAGATCGAGTCCTTAAGCCCATGGCCATGGTAGAGTGAAATAATGGAAAAGAGTTTTCCATTGAGATTTCACATCGAACTCAGATCGATCAATTGATTCATATGACTAATGTTGGGTTTGACGAGTTCACCTTAACCCTAATTCAGTCGGGACTCATGATAGAGGAACTCAATCACGCAGGTAACTGCACCAAGAGGTTCATCTTCAGTTCTGATGGGTTGCCACCATACATTGCTAGGTGTCACTAGTAAATTTTGGGAGCAATTAGAATGATTTTGATGATCGATCATTCTAATTATCTGAATTAGAAGAGTTCTGATCCATCGAAAGGAGTTTCGATGATGTCGATGATGAGATCACGACATATCTCATTACCATACAGAATTGAACCTAATTAGGTCACACAAACAAGGGTTAGGGTTTGGATGTCATCAATTGGCTAGTCCAATTGATTTGGATAAGATCCAATTAGGTTCAAGAAAATCGTGCTAGCACTCGATTGAGCCTAACTTTCTCCTCGTGTAATCTTTTCTGTCTCTACTAAGCCAAATGTGATCTGGCTCATCCAGAAAATCTTAGAAAGATTTTTCTCAATCTAATTGAAGCTTGTCCAGCTCAGAAAAGGCTTGTCTTAATTCATGAGATGAATTTAAGACAACACTTGCTAATTTCTAGCACCTGCCAATTTCATTTTAGGACATCTGTCAAAAGTTGACATATGGGTTTTAAACTGAAGAGGACTTATTGGAAAATTTCTATGGAGTGTCCACATACCTAAACCTAATCAAATTAGGTGCCATAATCAGATTATGGTGTGAGCCCAATTGGATTTAAGTGGGCACCCCAAATGGATAAGAACCAAAGAGTCCAGATAAACTTGGATTCTTTGGCGCCACTCTATTTATGCTTATCCAATGTTGGTGCCACCTTTTGGAGATAAGGTGGGGTTCTTATCTGATATGATCAAGTGACATCACTCCACCAATCAAAATTTTTCCAAGATTTATTAGAATTTTTTGATTGATCGAATGATGTGGCACTACACAACATATAGAAATTATATAAACCCTGCTCCACCTAGGGTTTCGATATAGAACTTGTTTTATGCAAAAAACCTATTAGCTGCCACCTCCTCCTCTCTTATCCATATCCTACCTACTCTCCTTTCTCCCCTCTTCACGTCCAAGAAGTTGGACATTCATCTGGCATAGGTGCAAGGCATGGTGATGCCTGGAACAGAAGGCTGCAGGACATCTTCGACAGGCTGCTGCTCCAACTTCAGAAGGAGTTCTGAAGTACTTCCAAATCAGATATTGATCTGATTTTTGGAGCATAGAATTGCAAGGAGAAGATGTTCTAGATCCTACCTGAGTGGATATTAGTAGAGATCAGGCGCTTGCATGGCTACATCAGAACCTCAGGCAGTGCTGCGATCATCTACAGGGTAATTAAATTACCCTTGAGGTATGTCTATGTTTCTCATACTTTTGGATTTAATTTTAAAATTAAAATATCAGATAATAAAATTAAATCTAATATATATCAGATCTAAAATAGCATAGGATAGTAGTTAAAATTTATTCCATCCCAGATTTGATGAAATCTAGAAGATCCTGCACAGAGGAAAAGCGATTTTTCTCCTTCAAATGGTATTAGAGCCAGGTTGTTGGCTCTATTTCAGATCTATTTTAGATCTGATTTTAATTTTAATCTATCTGATATTAAATAATTTTAGATATCACATCAAATATGATAAAATCTAAAATCAAAATATTTAAAATTAAATCTAAGAAGATCTAACATGCATGAGATGCATAACTAGACTAGGATTAATTGAATCCATGAATAGTCTTAAGTTTTATATTTTAATGAGATTAAAATATGAATTAAATATAATTTATTCTTTATTTTTAATGTTATAATTATTATAATTAGATTAGAAAATAGAAAATAAAATTTTAATTATTTCATAAAATTGATCTGTTGCATGCCTAGACTAGTTGTAGAATTGTTCTAGTAACTTGTCTAGAATAGTTTTTATTTTGAATAGTTCAATTTAAATTTTATTTTTTAGATATTATATGTGATATATTAGATCTGAAAGCATGTTAATTAAATTAATTTTTGATACATGAGATGTATACAAAGCATGTATCAGTTAGATCTTAAATTGTATATGTGATATGTTAATTTAGATCTAACTAGTTTTGTAGTTAAAATTTATATTTCTGATTAAGGTGTTCCTCATGGCCGTCCGGTCATAAGAACAAAGTAAAATTTTAAGACCCTCTCTTTCCATTCAATGGGGTATTCATATGACGTGTAGGGGTGCCGCGTGTTCATCCTTAATCAGAAATCAAAATTTACTTTTCTGCAAAACCCTAGATCCTGAAATCCTAGGATTTATTTTACGTGCTTTGTTTATGAACCCAAACTTAATTAATGTATTGAGCTTATGAAATTAAGTTACGTCTAAAATTAAGAATTTCAGATTTAAGACATTTTCATAAGATTGGGTTCGGGCTTGGGTAGCTCAATTAGGTCTAACGGTTGATCAAACCGAATCAAGAGTTGGTTAGGTGGGATCATGAAAGATAATAATTGACCAGCCTAATAGGATTAAGTTTGGGTCAAGGGACATTTAGATGTGACTCGATCAAGTTAAGACCTAATTTGGCTTAGTGGTTAGAGCCTAGAATGTAGACTAACTCAATTAATTCTGGTTCGACAATTTGGTGTCTAAGATAAGTTGGACAGATGCGACCGACTGGTTTTTAATTGGGAGCTACTCGACTTGAATGCATTCTTATCGATTTAATGGCATATCCCTCCCACCGGTCTCACTTACTTGGCCATATGTGTCAACCCAGTTCTGATTTGAGGTGGCTAACAATTCGGGCTGACCCATGCCACTAGGTTAGTCATAATTGTTATGACTATGTCAAGTCAAGTTTAAAGAGACCTAAATCAAATCTCCCTAAGAAAATATTAAGTCTAGGTCTTCCACCATTGTGGATGTGCGGGCCCTTCTCGGGGTTGATTATTCTCGGTTGGTTACAGTGGCTCAGTTGCACTGGGAAGACGCAACCATGTCCATTTGGCATTGGATGCTATGGATTAGAGGATGGGTTGGGCTCAATATTTCGGATACGGTGAGGGACCCAATCAGGAATCTAGTTCGTGCAAATGGTGGGTTTGGCTTAACTAAAGATTGGAGCAATATCTTGGATACGGTGAGCTTCATGAATTAGAGACCAAGTTTTGAGTGCACCATGATTAGAGAATCATTGGACAAGAGTTGTCCACTCATCGGTTGACTCATCACCAATAACTGTTAGGTGAGGTGATGAGCCAGTCGGTGAGACTGCACCACTCACTAGAAATCACTAATTACGGAGATTTTTACATCTCTATCAAGGGAGTGTAGGGATCTGAGAAAATAGTGGGAGCCTAATTTGTTTAAAAATGAAAACTCTAAACAAATTGGTTGAGTCTGATTACAAAATCTAACTAGAAACTTTTGACTCTCTACAGGAAACATGTCTGCCTCAAACCCCCTGACCAAAATTCTAGACACTCATAGACTGACTGGACCAAATTTTAAGGATTGGTTGAGGAATTACAGAATTGTTCTGGGTCCCAACAAATTGACTCATGTCTTGGATCAGGACCCACCTGCCATGCCAGCACGTCCGACTGCTGAACAGAGAGCGTCTCTAGAAAAGTGGACGGATGATGATGTTAGAGCATGATCCCAGCTTCTCCCATGGACCTTAGGTGCAGCAGAACCAGCAACGAACAAATCTGGAGACTTCTGGACTCGATCGAAGGCCCTTGATGAAATCAGCCTGATTGCTGTCTTCTTCATCGGCCTTTCGTTCCAGATGAAGAACGCCTCTAAGATCACCTCTAAAAAATCCAAGATCTGGTACCCAACCAGATCAGGCATGAACCGAGGTCTTTCAATTATAGATCTTAAATCAGGATATTCTAGATAGGGAAGAAGATAGATAGAACCAGACATTGCAGATCTGACCTGCTGCAGCCTTTTCTGTAGATCTGTTGATGGAGATCTCACCCATGCCTCAAACGATCTCAGATCAACTCCAGATCTGAGAGAAACTTGTACCAACCTCATAGAAAGAGATTCTAAGTCCTGAACCTGATGTTTGGATGGCTTCAAGAGAGGAAAAGGCAATATGGTTGGCGGCACAAAGGGGGAGGGGCTCAAAACCCTAGTGCCTCCCCTACTTTTCCTGCCTTCTATGGACCTGGTGACAAGAAACCCTAGGGTTTCTTGCTCTTGGGGTGTGGAGAATAGCTGAAGAGAGAGGGAGAAGAGAGGGAGAGACTTGGGAGAAAGGGTTCTCGTATTCTTTGGCTTAATCAAACCTATACAGTGCATGTATATATAAACACAGGGTCAAGTGACCCAAACACAAAACTCCATTGACAAACTCTATGGGAGATTAGGTTAACCCAAGCCCATGTACACCCATGACTCGACCTAATCTCACCTATCCTGGGCCCAGACCTGGCCCATAAAGAGTTGGTCCCTTGAGGCCCACATAGCCTAGACCTCAAGAATCCGAAAGGCCCACAGCCTTTCAACCTAGGGCCCAACTAGCCCTAGAGCCTCCATGAAGCCCTCATGAATGATGGACCTTGGCCATAGCCTTGGTCCCCTGGGCCTTGGGCACACCACTTGGATCATAACAATCTCCACCTGAGTGTCCCAAGGCCTCAACCAGCTCCACTCTGTCCATCAGTCGAATCAGCTCAACACATCTCTGAAAGCTGTCCCGTGGAAGTACCTTCGTAAGTGCATCAGATGGGTTCTTATTGGTGTGTACCTTTACCAGCTCCACCTCACCATCCTCCACAAGCTCCCTGATCCGATGATACTGAATGTCGATGTGCTTTGTCCTTGCATGATAGACTGAGTTCTGTGCTAATAGAAGTGCACTCTGGCTGTCACAGTGCACTCTAATGGCCTCCTGAGTAAGGCCCATCTCCATCAACAAACCCTTCAGCTAAATTGCCTCCTTAGCTGCTTCTGTCAGTCCGATATACTCTACCTCTGTAGTGGATAGGACCGTGATAGGCTGCAGACTCGATCTCCAAGAAATAGAACCTCCATACAGGCTAAAGATGAAGCCTGTCGTAGACCTCTGGGTTTCCACATCTCCATCGAAGTCTGTATCTACATAATCGCCAATCAACCCCTGAGCCTCCCTGGACATGTCAGAGTATTCCACTACACCTCCTCACTATTCGTGGTACATGCCAACTCCAACTGAACCCGTCAGGTATCTGAATATCCACTTCAGAGCTCTCTAGTGCTCCCTGCCAGGCTGCGCCATGAACCTACTAACCTGACTCACTGCATGAGCGATGTCTGACCTACAACAGACCATCGTATACATCAAGCTCCCAACTCCTGAAGCATAAGGAATCATCTCCATCTCCTGAGCCTCCACCTCAGTCTGTGGCACCATGGTCTTCGAGAGTCTGAAGTGACCGACAAGTGGCAGCTCCACCGACTTTGCTCCCTTCATCCCGAACCTCTCTAAGACCTTCTGTATGTAGCTCCCCTGAGATAGATGCAGCACCCTTCGAGCTTGATCTCTGAAAATCTCCATGCTTAGGATCTTCCTTGCAGGGCCCAAATCCTTCATCTCAAACTCCCGAGATAAGGATGCCTTCAGATCCTGCACAACCTTTCTTCTCTTGCATGCTATAAGTATGTCATCCACATACAAGAGTAGGAACACCCTAGAACCATCCTCAAGAGACTGAACATAAACATAGGGATCAAACTCGCACCTGAAAAGTCCAATGCTGCACACATAGGAGTCGAACCGCTTGTACCATTGCCTTGGTGACTGCTTCAGCCCGTACAGTAACTTCTGCAACAAACAAACTTTTTCCTCTGATCCTGGATCCCTGAAACTGGGTGGCTGCTCCATGTAAATCCTCTCCTCTAAATGCCCATGGAGGAACGCCATCTTGACATCCATCTGCTCAAGCTCTAAATCTTGAGTTGCTACAATGCTCAGCAACACTCTGATGGAAGTATGTCTGACGACGGGAGAGAAGACCTCGCTGAAGTCGATGCCTTCCATCTGGGAGTATCCCTTGGCCACTAACCTCGCCTTGAATCTGATACCTCCCTGCTCTGAAGGCACTTCTTTGCGACTGTAGACCCATTTGCAGCTAATGGGCCTCTTCCCCTGTGGCAACTGCACCAATCACCATGTTTGGTTCTGGTGGAGAGATTGCATCTCCTCAGACATCGCCTGGACCCACCGCTCTCTGTCCTGGCTCTCAATAACCTCCTGATACATATATGGGTCTCCATTCACTATCACCAGGGCATATGATAGTGTCTCCTCGAAGCCATATTGGTCTGGTTGCCTGATGGTCCTCTTGGGCTTGTGTAGGGCAACATCGATATCAGTCCTCGATCCAGCTCGCTCCTGCTGGACCTCTCCACCTCGATCATCCGTCTGAGTCCTCTCCACCTGTGGAGACACCATAGGTAGGTTCTTCACCTGAATGTCATGTCCTCCCGTAGTACCTGCAAGAGGCAAAATCAAAGAGGTAAGCTGTCCAGCAGCGCCCTGCTGGACCACCTCCTGCTCCTGCTGCTCCTCCATGCCTGCTCGCCTCCGTAGGACTGACTCCTCATCAAAAGTCACATCCCGACTAATGATGACCTTCTTTTCCAAGGGATCCTATGGCCTGTATCCCTTAACTCCTCGTGGATAGCCTAGAAACACCATCTTGCATGATCTGGCGTCTAGCTTGCTCCGCTCACCAGCTCCAATGTGCACATAGGCCGTGCACCCAATACCTGTAGATGGCCCAGCCCAACTGTCCTCCCAGACCATACCTCCTCTAAAAGCCTGCCATCCAACCTGGTGTGAGGTGACCGATTGACCAAGTATCCCGCTACATCAACTGTGTCAACCCAGAACGCCTTTGGAAGCCCTGCCTGCAGCCTCATGCATCGTGCCTTTTCCAGAAGTGTTCTGTTCATCCTCTCGGCCACCCCATTCTGCTGTGGAGTCCCTTAACTGAGAAGTGTCTCCTGATCCCACACTCCTCACAGTAGTCCTGAAACTCTCTGCTGGTGTACTCCCCCCATTGTCTGACCTCAGACACTTCACGCTCCTCCCCTGCTCCTTCTCCACCTCAGCTCTCCAGATTTTGAACTTGGTGAAGACTCAGACTTCTCTCTCATGAAGTAAATCCAGAGTTTCCTTGAGAAATCATCAATCAGGATCATGAAGTATCTGGCCCATTCCTAGCTGAAACTGGGGCTGTCCCCATACATCCGTGTGTACTAACTCCAGAGGGGCTGCATTGCAGGTTGTACTGATGTTGAACTGAACTCTCCTCTGCTTTCCCATCTGGCAAGGCTCATAGATCTCCCCTGTAGCACCATCCTCTAGATTAGAGATGAGTCCTCTCTTGCTCAACTCCCTCAGCCCTTGTCACCCATGTGGCCTAGGCGGTAGTGCCACATCCTGTAAGCCCCCTGCTGGTCCTGTGCTGCAACTGCTACATCAGACTCTCTGGTCACCACAGATCCCTCCATGCGATAGAGATTATTGTCCAACCTCCTGCCTCTCATCACCACCATAGCTCCATTGGAGATGTTTAATACTCGCTTCTAGCCTACTGCTGAAGCTGTATCCACTGCGCTCCAAGTAGCCTAGTGACACCAGATTCTTTTCCAGCTCCGGGATGTGCTTTGCATTTGTCAATGTCCTCACAATCCCATCAAACATCCTCACCCTGACTGTCCCTATCCCAGCCACCTTGCAAGGATGATTGTGCCTAGAGTCACTGATCCCTCATCTGTCTTGGTGTATGTCGCAAACCAAGACCTGTGTGGTGTGTAGTGATGTGAGCATGCAGAGTCTAGTGTCCACTCCTCTGTGTAATGCTGTGACCATATGATACACAAGTAGATTATCCTCCACCTGCTGCCAGCAACTGCACTCACTGATTCTGAGCCACTTCTTTCTCCCTTCTTGCTCTTCCATAGTGGACATTCTCGCTTGAAGTGCCCGAACTCGTTGCACTTGAAGCATTTCATTCTTTCTTTCCCTTCTGGACTTGGACCCCCCCTGAACTTGCTTCTGCCTCTGCCTCTACCTTCCTCTCCCCTACTGCCAAACCCTCCTGGGGAGCCCGATCTCTGGTCAACTTTTTCTTTGCTCATTAGACCTCAGCACCGAGACCATGTCCTCATATTCCAGAGTCTCCTTGCCGTAGACAGTGTAGTCACCAAAGAGTCATATGATCCTGGCAGCGAACAAAAAGCAACAGGGACTTTCCTCCTCATCCAGCTTCACCTCGATATTCATCAACTCCGTGCACAACTGGTCGAACCTCTGAATGTGGCCAATCACATCAGATCCCTTATGCATCCGAAGACTGTACAACCTCTTCTTCAGCATTAGCTTGTTGCACATATTCTTCCCCATATATATGGTGTGCAATTTCGACCAAAGGCCCTTCGGGTCTTTTCTTCCAGCACCGAATACAACGCCCATCCACCAAACATCCTCTGATCATTGAGCATGCTTTCTTCTCCAACGATGCCCACTGTTTATCTATCATTCCTCTGGCTTCTCATCCAAAGTCTGATCCAGATCTGCTTGCACCAGAAGATCCTCCACCTAGATTTTTCACATGAAAAAATTTCTCTTTCCATCAAACTTCTCAAAATTGACCTTCATATTGCTACCCATGACTGGATCCAAGCCAAACAAGCAATATAAAATCAAGAAGTGTAGAATATACCTTGATGGTACCTTGCTGAAAATTTTCAGCACTTGGGATCTTTAACTTCTCATGCTTGGAACCACTTTCTCACCACTGTGGCTCTGATACCAACTATTGGAGCATGATCCTGGCTCCTCCCATAGACCTTGGGTGTAGTGGAACTAGCAACGAATAAATCTGGAGACTTCTGGACTCGATCGAAGGCCCTTGACGAAATCAGCCTGGTTGCTGTCTTCTTCGTCAGCCTTTCATTCCAGATGAAGAACGCCTCTAAGATCACCTCTAAAAAAATCCAAGATCTGGTACCCAACTAGATCAGGCCTGGACCGAGTCTTTCAATTTATAGATCTTAAATCAGGGTATTCTAGATAGGGAAGAAGGTAGATAGAACCAGACCTTGCAGATCTGTCCTCTGCAGCCTTTCTTGTAGATCTGTTGATGGAGATCTCACCGTGCCTCAAACGACCTCAGATCAACTCCAGATCTGAGAAAACTTGTACCAACCTCATAGCAAGAGATTCCAAGTCCTGAACTGATGTTTGGATGGCTGCAAGAGAGGAAGAGGCAATATGGTTGGTGGCACAAAGGGGGAGGGGCTCAAAACCCTAGCGCCTCCCCTGCTTTTCCTGCCTTCTATGGACCTGCGGCAAGAAACCCTAGGGTTTCTTGCTCCTGGGCATGGAGAATAGCTGAAGAGAGGGAGAAGAGAGAGAGAGACTTGGAGAAAGGGTTTTCATATTCCTTGGCTTAATCAAACCTATACAGTGCATGTATATATAAACACAGGGTCAAGTGACCCAAACCCAAAACTCCCTTGACCAACTCTATGGGAGATTAGGTTAACCCAAGCCCATGTACACCCATGACTCACCTAATCTCACCTATCTGGCTAGACCTGGCCCATAAAGAGTTGGTCCCTTGAGGCCCACATAACCTAGACCTCAAGAATCCGAAAGGCCCACAGCCTTTCAACCTAGGGCCCAACTAGCCCTAGAGCCTCCATGAAGCCCTCATGAATGATGGACCTTGGCCTTAGCCTTGGTCCCCTGGGCCTTGGGCACACCACCTGGATCACAATAGATGATAACAAAGCCAGGTACTACATGTTGGGTGCAATGTCTGATGATTTGTAGTGCCAACATGAAAATATTTTGACTACCCACCAAATGTTGCTCACCTACAAGAGTTGTTTGGTGAACAGAGTCACGTCCAAGTATCAAGTCTATCAAAGACCTTTTAAGGCCAAGATACGTGATGGACAATCAGTCCAAGATCATTGTTTGAAATGATCAAGGATCTTGAGGAGCTTGAGAAGCTCGTGTCATCTTAGACAAGGATTTTTAGATTGATGTGATCCTTAGTCCTTGTCCGATGGATATGGTCAGTTCATCATGAACTTCCATATGCATAAGATGCAATGTACCTTGGCCGAGTTAATGAATATGCTGGTTACGGCTGAGCTTTCAATGAAAGGTTCAAAAGGCTCAGTTCTTACTGTGGAGCGGACTTCTTCCAAGAGAAAGTCTTTTGGAAAGAAAAAGAAGTCCGTGAAGAAGCAGAGGTGGATGGCAAGAACAAGAAGATAGGATCGAAGAAGAAGTCTTCTGAAAAAGAAAAGTATTTCCACTGTCAGTCAGAAGGCCATTGGAAGCGGAACTGTCCTCAGTACCTGCCACCGTGAAGAACAAGAAGGATGGTCCTTCTGGAGGTATGCTCATTATCGAATCTAATCTTACAATTTCTTCTGCATCTAGTTGGGTGCTTGACTCTGGTTCTAGTGCTCATTTGTGCACTTCAATGCAGGGTCTTGAGGAGAGCAGAGGCTAGGGATGGGGAGATGATCTACGTGTCGGGAATGGAGCAAGAGTTACTGTTGTGGCTGTAGGAACCTATCCTCTGCAATTACCGTTAGGATTAGATTTAGTTTTAAGAGACTGTTATTATTGAGCAAGCAGAATTTGATTTTGTTTCATGTTTAGCACAAGAAGGCTATGTAATTAGTTTTCATAAGGACCATTGTAACATATTTTATGAAAATAATAAAGTTGCAAATGATTTTGTTATTAATGGTCTCTATCAGTTACATATTGATGTATCTTTTTTAATATTGAGCAAAATATAAATGCCATAGGAATTAAAAGGCCTAGAGATAGTCTAAATGATAAGTATCTGTGGCACCTAAGGCTAGGTCACATAGCAGAAGACAGGGTTAACAAATTGGAGAAATTCGGGCTACTGAGTCTGTTGACTTTCGAGTCATATCCAGTTTGTGAATCATGCCTTCAAGGCAAAATAACCAAGCTCCCTTTTGTGGGACATGGAGAAAGGGCCATAGACCTACTTGCCCTAGTACATACGGATGTGTGCGGCCCATTTTATGTGCCAGCTAGAGGCAACTTTGTCTACTTCATTACCTTTACCGATGATATGTCTAGGTACGGATATGTATTTTTAATGAAACACAAGTCTGAAGCCTTTGAAGGGTTCAAAAAATTTAGACATGAGGTAGAAAAATAAATAGGAAAGCCCATTAAAATTCTTTGATCAGATCGAGGAGATGAATACCTTAGTCAAAATTCCTAGACTATCTTAAGGACAATGGTATAGTCTCTAATGGACTCCACCTGGAATGCCTCAGCTCAATGGGTTTCAGAAAGAGAAATCGGATCCTATAGAATGGTCCATCCATGATGAGCTCACAAACCTCCCAGAATTCTTGGGACATTCTCATGACAGCAATTATGTATTGAATAGATCCCTCTAAACCGTTCTACCACACCGTATGAATATGGCATGGGTAAAAAGACAAGTCTGAATCATCTCAAATTTGGATTGTCTGGCTCATGTCAAAGACAGCAGACGGACAAGTTAGAGTTCAGATCTTTTAGAGCTCGGTTCATAGGATATCCTAAAGAGTCATTTGGATTATTTTTTATATTCTGGAAAGATCATAATGTGATTGTGAGTCGAAATACTATTTTTTTTGAAAAATAGTTTATTCAAGATGGTGGCATCGGAAGAATAATTAAGCTCAAGGAGAATGTCTCCCAAGAGCAACGAGCTAAAGAACCTGAGGAACCTAATCAATAGAACCAGTCCTAACACAACCTCTTCCACCTCGTAGATCGACTAGAGTTTCCATCCTCTGAAAGATACTTAGGTACCATACAAGAGGATGTAGAGAAAATATTCCTCACAAAAATGGGGTTCATGGTGATGATCCCAAGACCTATGATGAGGTGATATCAGATATCGACTCCGAGAAATGGTTAGAGGCAATGAGATCAGAAATTGACTCGATGCACTCAAACCAATCTGGATCTTGGTAGATCTGCCTGAAGGTATTGTACCTATTGGGTGTAAATGAATTTTCAAGAGAATGATAGGTGCAGATAGAAATGTAGAGACATTCAAGGCTAGGCTCGTAGCGAAAGGTTATAGTCAGCGAAGGCATTGACTATCAGGATACCTTCTCGCCCGTAGCCATGCTAAAATCATCCGCACATTGCTTGCTGTTGCAGCCTATTTCGATTATGAAATATGGCAGATGGATGTGAAAACGACGTTCTTAAATGGACATCTTCAGGAAGATATTTATATGGAACAGTCGCTTGGATTCACATCCAGTAATGATGATCACAAGGTCTGCAAGTTGCAAAGGTCCATTTATGGACTTAAGCAAGCATCTCTGAGTTGGAATACTCATTTCAATGATGTGATCAAAATATGGTTTCATCAAGAACGAGGAGGAACCATGTGTGTTCAAAAGGTCAGTGGGAGCACAGTTGTTTTCCTCGTATTGTACGTGGATGACATCCTCCTAATTGGGAAACATTCCCATGTTTGACCTC